>NC_092242.1:26467504-26490004 GCF_036320965.1 Panulirus ornatus | reverse complement strand
ATATATATATATATTTTTTTTTTTTTCTTTCAAACTATTCGCCATTTCCCGCGTTAGCGAGGTAGCGTTAAGAACAGAGAACTGGGCCTTTGAGGGAATATCCTCACCTGGCCCCCTTCTCTGTTCCTTCTTTTGGAAAAATCAAAAAAAAAAATAATGAGAGGGGAGGATTTCCAGCCTCCCGCTCCCATATATATATATATATATATATATATATATATATATATATATATATATATATATATTATCCCTGGGGATAGGGGATTAAGAATACATCCCACGTATTCCCTGCGTGTCGTAGAAGGCGACTAAAAGGGGAGGGAGCGGGGGGCTGCAAATCCTCCCCTCTCTCTTTTTTTTTTTTTTTCCAAAAGGAGGAACAGAGGGGGCCAGGTGAGGATATTCCAAAAAAGGCCCAGTCCTCTGTTCTTAACGCTACCTCGCTATCGCGGGAAATGGCGAATAGTATGAAAAAAGAAAAAAAAAAAAAATATATATATATATATATATATATATATATATATATATATACATTTATTAATTTATTTATATATATATATATATATATATATATATATATATATACATATTTATTTATTTATTCATTTTGCTTTGTCGCTGTCTCCCGCGTTTGCGAGGTAGCGCAAGGAAACAGACGAAAGAAATGGCCCAACCCACCCCCATACACATGTATATACATACACGTCCACACACGCAAATATACATACCTATACATCTCAATGTACACATATATATACATACACAGACACATACATATATACCCATGCACACAATTCACACTGTCTGCCCCCATTCACTCCCATCGCCACCTCGCCACACATGGAATACCTTCCCCCTCCCCCCTCATGTGTGCGAGGTAGCACTAGGAAAAGACAACAAAGGAACCATTCGTTCACACTCAGTCTCTAGCTGCCACGCAATAATGCACGAAACCACAGCTCCCTTTCCACATCCAGGCCCCACACAACTTTCCATGGTTTACCCCAGACGCTTCACATGCCCTGATTCAATCAACCGACAGCACGTCAACCCTGGTATACCACATCGATCCAATTCACTCTATTCCTTGCCCTCCTTTCACCCTCCTGGATGTTCAGGCCCCGATCACTCAAAATCTTTTTCACTCCATCTTTCCACCTCCAATTTGGTCTCCCTCTTCTCCTCGTTCCCTCCACCTCCGACACATATATCCTCTTGGTCAATCTTTCCTCACTCATTCTCTCCATGTGCCCAACCCATTTCAAAACACCCTCTTCTGCTCTCTCAACCACGCTCTTTTTATTTCCACACATCTCTCTTACCCTTACATTACTTTCTCGATCAAACCACCTCACACCACACATTGTCCTCAAACATCTCATTTCCAGCACATCCACCCTCCTGCGCACAGCGCTATCCATAGCCCACGCCTCGCAACCATACAACATTGTTGGAACCACTATTCCTTCAAACATACCCATTTTTGCTTTCCGAGATAATGTTCTCGACTTCCACACATTCTTCAAGGCTCCCAGGATTTTCGCCCCCTCAACCACCCTATGATTCACTTCCGCTTCCATGGTTCCATCCGCTGCCAGATCCACTCCCAGATATCTAAAACACTTTACTTCCTCCAGTCTTTCTCCATTCAAACTTACCTCCCAATTGACTTGACCCTCAACCCTACTGTACCTAATAACCTTGCTCTTATTCACATTTACTCTTAACTTTCTTCTTTCACACACTTTACCAAACTCAGTCACGAGCTTCTGCAGTTGCTCACATGAATCAGCCACCAGCGCTGTATCATCAGCGAACAACAACTGACTCACTTCCCAAGCTCTCTCATCCACAGTAGACTTCATACTTGCCCCTCTTTCCGAAACTCTTGCATTCACCTCCCTAGCAACCCCATCTATAAGCAAATTAAACAACCATGGAGACATCACACACCCCTGCCGCAAACCTACATTCACTGAGAACCAATCACTCTCCTCTCTTCCTACACGTACACATGCCTTACATCCTCGATAAAAACTTTTCATTGCTTCTAACAACTTGCCTCCCACACCATATATTCTTAATACCTTCCACAGAGCATCTCTATCAACTCTATCATATGCCTTCTCCAGATCCATAAATGCTACATACAAATCCATTTGCTTTTCCAAGTATTTCTCACATACATTCTTCAAAGCAAACACCTGATCCACACATCCTCTACCACTTCTGAAACCACACTGCTCTTCCCCAATCTGATGCTCTGTACATGCCTTCACCCTCTCAATCAATACCCTCCCATATAATTTACCAGGAATACTCAACAAACTTATACCTCTGTAATTTGAGCACTCACTCTTATCCCCTTTGCCTTTGTACAATGGTACTATGCACGCATTCCGCCAATCCTCAGACACCTCACCATGAGTCATACATACATTAAATAACCTTACCAACCAGTCAACAATACAGTCATCCCCTTTTTTAATAAATTTCACTGCAACACCATCCAAACCTGCTGCCTTGCCGGCTTTCATATATATATATATATATATATATATATATATATATATATATATATATATATATATATATATATATATATATATATATATATATATATATATATATATATATGTGAATAAGAGCAAGGTTATTAGGTACACTAGGGTTGAGGGTCAAGTCAATTGGGAGGTGAGTTTGAATGGAGAAAAACTGGAGGAAGTGAAGTGTTTTAGATATCTGGGAGTGGATCTGGCAGCGGATGGAACCATGGAAGCGGAAGTGGATCATAGGGTGGGGGAGGGGGCGAAAATTCTGGGGGCCTTGAAGAATGTGTGGAAGTCGAGAACATTATCTCGCAAAGCAAAAATGGGTATGTTTGAAGGAATAGTGGTTCCAACAATGTTGTATGGTTGCGAGGCGTGGGCTATGGATAGAGTTGTGCGCAGGAGGATGGATGTGCTGGAAATGAGATGTTTGAGGACAATGTGTGGTGTGAGGTGGTTTGATCGAGTGAGTAACGTAAGGGTAAGAGAGGTGTTTGGAAATAAAAAGAGCGTGGTTGAGAGAGCAGAAGAGGGTGTTTTGAAGTGGTTTGGGCACATGGAGAGAATGAGTGAGGAAAGATTGACCAAGAGGATATATGTGTCGGAGGTGGAGGGAACGAGGAGAAGAGGGAGACCAAATTGGAGGTGGAAAGATGGAGTGAAAAAGATTTTGTGTGATCGGGGCCTGAACATGCAGGAGGGTGAAAGGAGGGCAAGGAATAGAGTGAATTGCAGCGATGTGGTATACCGGGGTTGACGTGCTGTCAGTGGATTGAATCAAGGCATGTGAAGCGTCTGGGGTAAACCATGGAAAGCTGTGTAGGTATGTATATTTGCGTGTGTGGACGTATGTATATACATGTGTATGGGGGGGGGGTTGAGCCATTTCTTTCGTCTGTTTCCTTGCGCTACCTCGCAAACGCGGGAGACAGCGACAAAGTATAATAAAAGAAAAACAAATATATATATATATATATATATATATATATATATATATATATATATATATATATATATATATCTTTTTTTTTTTCTTTTTTTGCTTTGTCGCTGTCTCCCGCGTTTGCGAGGTAGCGCAAGGAAACAGACGAAAGAAATGGCTCAACCCCCCCCCCATACACATGTATATACATACGTCCACACACGCAAATATACATACCTACACAGCTTTCCATGGTTTACCCCAGACGCTTCACATGCCTTGATTCAATCCACTGACAGCACGTCAACCCCGGTATACCACATCGCTGCAATTCACTCTATTCCTTGCCCTCCTTTCACCCTCCTGCATGTTCAGGCCCCGATCACACAAAATCTTTTTCACTCCATCTTTCCACCTCCAATTTGGTCTACCTCTTCTCCTCGTTCCCTCCACCTCCGACACATATATTCTCTTGGTCAATCTTTCCTCACTCATTCTCTCCATGTGCCCAAACCATTTCAAAACACCCTCTTCTGCTCTCTCAACCACGCTCTTTTTATTTCCACACATCTCTCTTACCCTTACGTTACTTACTCGATCAAACCACCTCACACCACACATTGTCCTCAAACATCTCATTTCCAGCACATCCATCCTCCTGCGCACAACTCTATCCATAGCCCACGCCTCGCAACCATACAACATTGTTGGAACCACTATTCCTTCAAACATACCCATTTTTGCTTTGCGAGATAATGTTCTCGACTTCCACACATTCTTCAAGGCTCCCAGAATTTTCGCCCCCTCCCCCACCCTATGATCCACTTCCGCTTCCATGGTTCCATCCGCTGCCAGATCCACTCCCAGATATCTAAAACACTTCACTTCCTCCAGTTTTTCTCCATTCAAACTCACCTCCCAATCGACTTGACCCTCAACCCTACTGTACCTAATAACCTTGCTCTTATTCACATTTACTCTTAACTTTCTTCTTCCACACACTTTACCAAACTCAGTCACCAGCTTCTGCAGTTTCTCACATGAATCAGCCACCAGCGCTGTATATATATATATATTCATATACTTTGTCGCTGTCTCCCGCGTTAGCGATGTAACGCAAGGAAGCAGACGAAAGAATGGCCCAACCCACCCACACACACACATGTATATACATACACGTCCACACACGCACATATACATACCTATGCATTTCAACGTATACATATATATACATACACAGACATATACATATATACGTGTACATAATTCATACTTGCTGCCTTTATTCTTTCCCGTCGCCACCCCGCCACATATGAAATGGCAATGCCTTCCCCCGCACGCGCGCGCGAGGTAGCTCTAGGAAAAGACAACAAAGGCCACATTCGTTCATACTCAGTCTCTAGCTGCCATGTATAATGCACCCAATCACAGCCCCCGTTCTACATCCAGGTCCCACAAATCTTTCCATGATTTCCTCCAAACTCTTCACATGCGCTGGTTCAATCCATTGACAGCACGTCGACCCCGGTATACCACATCGTTCCAATTCACTTCATTCTTTGCACGGCTTTTACCATCCTGTTTGTTCAGGCCCAGATCGCTCAAAATCTTTTTCACTCCATCTTACCACCTCCATTTTTGACTCCCACATCTACTCGTTCCCTCCACCCATGACACATATATCCTCTTTATCAATCTTTCCTTACTCATTCTTTCCGCGTGACCAAACCATTTCAATACACCCTCTTCTGCTCTCTTAACCACACTCTTTTTATTTCTACACATCTCTCTTACCCTATCATTACCTACTCGATCAAACCACTTGACACCACATATAGTCCTCAACCTTCTCATTATCAACACATCCATCCTCCTCCGCACAACGCTATCTATAGCCCACGCCTCGCAACCATACAACATTGTTGGAACCACTATTCCTTCAAACATACCCAATTTTGCGCTCCAAGATAAAGTTCTCGCCTTCCACATATTTTCAACGCTCCCTGAACTTTCGCCCCCTCCCCAACCCTGTGACTCCCTTCCGCTTCCATGGTTCCATCCGCTGCCAAATCCATTCCCAGATATCTAAAACATTCACTTCCTCCTGTTTCTCTCCATTCAAACTTACCTCCCAATTGACTTGTCCCTCAACCCTACTGTACCTAATAACCTTGCTCTTATCCACATTTACTCTCAGCTTTCTTCTTTCACACACTTTAACAGACTCAGTCACTAGCTTCTGCAGTTTCTCATCCGAATCAGTCACCAGCGCTGAATCATCAGTGAACAACAACTGACTCACTTCCCAAGCTCTCTCATCCACAACAGACTGCATACTTGCCCCTCTCTCCAAAACTTTTCCATTCACCTCCCTAACAACTCCACCCATAAAAAAAATTGAACAACCATGGAAATATCACGCATCCCTGCCACAAACCGACATCCAGTGATAACCAATCACTTTCCTCTCTTCCTACACGTACACATGCCTTACGTCAAAGATAAAAACTTTTCACTTCTTCTAATAACTTGTGCCCCACACAACATACTCTTAATACCTTCCAAAGGGAATCTCTATCAACTCTATCATATGCCTTCTCCAGATCCATAAATGCTACATACAAATCCATTTGTCTTTCTAAGTATTTCTCACATACATTCTTCAAAACAAAACACCTGATCCACACATCCTCTACCACATCTGAAACCACACTGCTCTTCCCCAATCTGATGCTCTGTACATACCTTCACCCTCTCAATCAATACCCTCCCATATAATTTACCAGGAATACTCAACAAAATTATATCTCTGTAATTTGAACACTCACTCTTATCCCCTTTACCTTTGTACGATGGCACTATGCACGCATTCCGCCAATCCTCAGGCACCTCACCATGAGCCATACATACTGTGAATATCCACACCAACCCGTCAACAACACAGTCACCCCCTTTTTTAATAAATTCCACTGCAATACCATCCAAACCCGCCGCCTTGCATGCCTTCATCTTCCGCAAAGCTTTTACTACCTATTCTCTGTTTACCAAATCATTCTCCCTGACCCTCTCACTTCCCAGACCACCCTATATCTGCCACTTTGACATCTAACACATTCAATAAACCTTCAAAATACTCACTTCATTTGCTTCTCACTTCACCAACACCTGTTATTACCTCCCCATTAGCCCGCTTTACCGATGTTCCCATTTGTTCTCTTGTCTTACGCACTTTATTTACCTCCTTCCAAAACATCTTTTTATTCTCCCTAAAATATAATGATACTCTCTCACCCCAACTCTCATTTGCCCTCTTTGTCACCTCTTGCACCTTTCTCTTGACCTCCTGCCTCTTTCTTTTATACAACTCCCACTCATTTGCACTATTTCCCTACAAAACTCGTCCAAATGCCTCTCTCTTCTCTTTCACTAATAATCTTACTTCTTCATCCCACCATTTACGACCCTTTCTAATCTACTCACCTCCCACGCTTCTCATGCCACAAACATCTTTTGCGCAAGCCATCACTGCTTCCCTAAATATATCCCATTCCTCCCCCACTCCCCTTACCTCCTTTGTTCTCACCTTTTTCATTTCTGCACCCAGTTTCTCCTGGTACTTCCTCACACAAGTCTCCTTCAAGAGCTTACTCTCACCACTCTCTTCACCCCCACATTCTCTCTTCTATTCTGGAAACCTCTACAAATATTCACATTCGCCTCCAGTTGCACCTCTCAGCACATTAACATCCAAAAGTCTCTACTACACGCGCCTATAAATTAACATGTAATCTAAGTGCACTTTCGTGTAATAATCACATCATCAGGGGAGACAAGAGAGAAATATAACAGTCAGTTGATATACAACGAAGAGAGGTAGCTAGGACGCCATTTGATAAACATGCGATTGTCCAAAACAGACAACGAGCATATCACAAACATATCATGTGGACAAGAAGGTAAATTGTTTACAAATTTTATCAACAATAAAGTTATCCAATTTATATAGACCTTCACTAATATCAAGAGTATAATTCTTTGTGTATTTGATAATAAAAGGTTCAGTTATGTTTCTCGTCGTACTGGAGTTAGAGTATGTACAGAGCACCAGACTGGGGAGGAGCAATGTGGTTTCAGAAGTGATAGAGGATGTGTGGATCAGGTGTTTGCTATGAAGAATGTACGTGAGAAATCTTAGAAAACCAGATGGATTTCTATGTAGCATTTATGGATCTGAAGAAAGCATATGGTAGAGTTGATAAAGATGCTCTGTGGTACTGGAGTTAGAGTATGTACAGAGCCAGACTGGGGAGGAGCAGTGCGGTTTCAGAAGTGGTAGAGGATGTGTGGATCAGGTGTTTGCTATGAAGAATATACGTGAGAAATACTTAGAAAACCAGATGGATTTGTATGCAGCATTTATGGATCTGGAGAAGGCATATGATAGAGTTGATTGAGATGCTCTGTGGAAGGTGTTGAGAATATATGGTGTGGGAGGTAAGTTGCTAGAAGCAGTGAAAAGTTTTTATCGAGAATGTAAGGCATGTGTACGAGTAGGAAGAGAGAAAAGTGAGTGGTTCCAAGTGAATGTAGGTTTGCTTCAGGGATGTGTGATGTCTCCATGGTTGTTTGATATGTTTATGGATGGGATTGTTAGGGAGAAGAATGCAAGAGTTTTGGAGAGAGGGGCAAGCATGCAGTCTGTTGTGGATGAGAGGTCTTAGGAAGTGAGTCAGTTGTTGTTCGCAGATGATACAGCGCTGGTGGGTGATTCGGGTGAGAAACTGCAGAAGCTGGTGACTGAGTTTGGTAAAGTGTGTGAAAGAAGAAAGCTGAGAGTAAATGTGAATAAGAGCAAGGTTATTAGGTTCAGTAGGGTTGAGGGACAAGTAAATTGGGAGGTAAGTTTGAATGGAGAAAAACTGGAGGAAGTGAAGTGTTTTAGATATCTAGGAGTGAGTCACAGGGTGGGAGAGGAGGCAAAGGTTCTGGTAGCGTTGAAGAATGTATGGAAGGCGAGAACGCCTTCTCGCAGAGCAAAATGAGTAAGTTTGAAGGAGTAGTGGTTCCAACAACGATATATGGTTGTGAGATATGGGCGATAGATGGGGTTGTGTGGAGGAAGGTAGATGTGTTGGAAATGAGATATTTGAGGACAATATATGGTGTGAGGTGCTTTGATCGAGTAAGTAATGAAAGGGTGAGAGATGTGTGGTAATAAACAGAGTGGTTAAGAGAGCAGAAGAGGGTGTATTAAAAAGGTTTGGAGAGAAAGAGTGAGGAAATATAGACAAAGAGGATTAACGTGTCAGAGGTGGAGGGAATAAGGAGAAGTGGGAGACCAAAATAGAGGTGGAAGGATGGAGTGAAAACTATCTTGAGCGGTCGGGGCTTGAACATACAAAGGGTGAAGGGTGTGCAAGGAATAAAGTGAATTAGAAAGATGTGGTGTACAGGGGCCGACGTGCTGTCAATGGATTGAACCAGGGCAAGTGAAGCGTCTCGGGCAAACCATTAAAAGTTTTGTGAGGCCTGGATATGGAAAGGAAGCTATGGCTTCGGTGCATTACATACGACAGCTAGAAACTGAGTATGAACGAATGTGGCTTTTATTGTCGTTTCCTGACGCTACCTCGCGCGCACGCGGGGGGAGGTGGGTGTCATTTCATGTGTGGCGGGGAAGCGGCAGGAATGAATGAAGACAGCATGTATGAATATGTACATATATATATATATATATATATATATATATATATATATATATATATATATATATATATATATATATATATATATATATATATATATATATGTACATATATATATATATATATATATATATATATATATATATATATATATATATATATATATATATATATATATATTTATTTATTTATTTATTCATTTTATTTATTTTCCTTTGTCACTGTCTCCCGCGTTAGCGAGGTAGCGCAAGGAAAAAGATGAAAGACTCGCCCAACCCACCACATACACATGTATATACATACACGTCCACACACGCAAATATACATACCTATACATCTCAATGTATACATACATATACACACACAGACATATACATATATACACATGTACATAATTCATACTGTCTGCCCTTATTCATTCCCATTGCCACCCCGCCACACATGGAATAACAACCCCCTCCCCCTCATGTGTGCGAGGTGGCGCTAGGAAAAGACAACAATGACCACATTCGTTCACACTCAGTCTCTAGCTGTCATGTAATAATGCACCGAAACCACAGCTCCCTTTCCACATCCAGGCCCCACAAAACTTTCCATGGTTTACCCCAGACACTTCACGTGCCCTGGTTCAATCCATTGACAGAACGTCGAAGCCGGTATACCACATCGTTCCAATTCACTCTATTCCTTGCATGCCTTTCACCCTCCTGCATGTTCAGGCCCCGATCACTCAAAATCTTTTTCACTCCATCTTTCCACCTCCAATTTGGTCTCCCACTTCTCCTTGTTCCCTCCACCTCTGACACATATATCAATCTTTCCTCACTCATTCTCTCCATGTGATAAAAGCATTTCAAAACACCCTCTTTTGCTCTCTCAACCGAACTCTTTTTATTTCCAAACATCTCTCTTACCCTATCATTATTTACTCGATCAAACCACCTCACACCACATATTGTCCTCAAACATCTCATTTCCAGCACATTCACCCTCCTGCGCACAACTCTATCCATAGCTCACGCCTCGCAACCATACAACATTGCTCGAAATACTATTCCTTCGAACATATCCATTTTTGCTTTCCGAGATAGTGTTCTCGACTTCCAAACATTCTTCAAGGCTCCCAGAATTTATATATATATATATATATATATATATAGATATATATATATATTATTTTTTTTATTATACTTTGTCGCTGTCTCCCTCGTTTGCGAGGTAGCGCAAGGAAACAGAGGAAAGAAATGGCCCAACCCCCCCCATACACATGTATATACATACGTCCACACACGCAAATATACACACCTACACAGCTTTCCATGGTTTACCCCAGACGCTTCACATGCCTTGATTCAATCCACTGACAGCACGTCAACCCCGGTATACCACATCGCTCCAATTCACTCTATTCCTTGCCCTCCTTTCACCCTCCTGCATGTTCAGGCCCCGATCACACAAAATCTTTTTCACTCCATCTTTCCACCTCCAATTTGGTCTCCCTCTTCTCCTCGTTCCCTCCACCTCCGACACATATATCCTCTTGGTCAATCTTTCCTCACTCATTCTCTCCATGTGCCCAAACCACTTCAAAACACCCTCTTCTGCTCTCTCAACCACGCTCTTTTTATTTCCACACATCTCTATTACCCTTACGTTACTCACTCGATCAAACCACCTCACACCACACATTGTCCTCAAGCATCTCATTTCCAGCACATCCATCCTCCTGCGCACAACTCTATCCATAGCCCACGCCTCGCAACCATACAACATTGTTGGAACTACTATTCCTTCAAACATACCCATTTTTGCTTTCCGAGATAATGTTCTCGACTTCCACACATTCTTCAAGGCCCCCA
The DNA here is from genome assembly GCF_036320965.1 of Panulirus ornatus. Lineage (NCBI taxonomy): Eukaryota > Metazoa > Arthropoda > Malacostraca > Decapoda > Palinuridae > Panulirus > Panulirus ornatus. The sequence continues at coordinate 26,478,969 of NC_092242.1, read as the reverse complement.
GAATTTTCGCCCCCTCCCCCACCCTATGATCCACTTCCGCTTCCATGGTTCCATCCGCTGCCAGATCCACTCCCAGATATCTAAAACACTTCACTTCCTCCAGTTTTTCTCCATTCAAACTCACCTCCCAATTGACTTGACCCTCAACCCTACTGTACCTAATAACCTTGCTCTTATTCACATTTATATATATATATATATATATATATATATATATATATATATATATATATATATATATATATATATATATATATATGTATATATATATATATATATATATATATATATATATGGGAGCGGGGGGCTGGAAATCCTCCCCTCTTGTTTTCTTTTTTTTAATTTTCCAAAACAAGGAACAGAGAAGGGGGCCAGGTGAGGATATTCCCTCAGAGGCCCAGTCCTCTCTTCTTAACGCTACCTTGCTAATGCGGGAAATGGCGAATAGTTTGAAAGAAAAAAAAAAGATATATATATATATATATATATATATATATATATATATATATATATATATATATATATATATATATACATATATATATATATATATATATATATATATATATATATATATATATATATATATATATTTTTTTTTTTTTTTTTTTTTTTATACTTTGTCGCTGTCTCCCGCGTTTGCGAGGTAGCGCAAGGAAACAGACGAAAGAAATGGCCCAACCCCCCCCATACACATGTACATACACACGTCCACACACGCAAATATACATACCTACATACATACATACCTTTTTTTTTTCTTTCAAACTATTCGCCATTTCCCGCATTAGCAAGGTAGCGTTAAGAAGAGAGGACTGGGCCTCTGAGGGAATATCCTCACCTGGCCCCCTTCTCTGTTCCTTGTTTTGGAAAATTAAAAAAAAGAAAACAAGAGGGGAGGATTTCCAGCCCCCCGCTCCCATATATATATATATATATATATATATATATATATATACATATATATATATATATATATATATATATATATATATATATATATATATATATATATATATATATATATATATATGTCGCCTTCTACGACACGCAGGGAATACGTGGAAAGTGTTCTTTCTCCCCTATCCCCAGGGATATGATAGAGTTGATAGAGATGCTCTGTGTAAGGTATTAAGAATATATGGTGTGGGAGGCAAGTTGTTAGAAGCAGTGAAAAGATTTTATCGAGGATGTAAGGCATGTGTACATGTAGGAAGAGAGGAAAGTGATTGGTTCTCAGTGAATGTAGGTCTGCGGCAGGGGTGTGTGATGTCTCCATGGTTGTTTAATTTGTTTATGGATGGGGTTGTTAGGGAGGTAAATGCAAGAGTTTTGGAAAGAAGGGCAAGTATGAAGTCTGTTGGGGATGAGAGAGCTTGGGAAGTGAGTCAGTTGTTGTTCGCTGATGTTACAGCGCTGGTGGCTGATTCATGTGAGAAACTGCAGAAGCTGGTGACTGAGTTTGGTAAAGTGTGTGGAAGAAGAAAGTTAAGAGTAAATGTGAATAAGAGCAAGGTTATTAGGTACAGTAGGGTTGAGGGTCAATTCAGTTGGGAGGTGAGTTTGAATGGAGAAAAACTGGAGGAAGTGAAGTGTTTTAGATATCTGGGAGTGGATCTGGCAGCGGATGGAACCATGGAAGCGGAAGTGGATCATAGGGTGGGGGAGGGGGCGAAAATTCTGGGGGCCTTGAAGAATGTGTGGAAGTCGAGAACATTATCTCGGAAAGCAAAAATGGGTATGTTTGAAGGAATAGTAGTTCCAACAATGTTGTATGGTTGCGAGGCGTGGGCTATGGATAGAGTTGTGCGCAGGAGGATGGATGTGCTGGAAATGAGATGTTTGAGGACAATGTGTGGTGTGAGGTGGTTTGATCGAGTGAGTAACGTAAGGGTAAGAGAGATGTGTGGAAATAAAAAGAGCGTGGTTGAGAGAGCAGAAGAGGGTGTTTTGAAGTGGTTTGGGCACATGGAGAGAATGAGTGAGGAAAGATTGACCAAGAGGATATATGTGTTCGGAGGTGGAGGGAACGAGGAGAAGAGGGAGACCAAATTGGAGGTGGAAAGATGGAGTGAAAAAGATTTTGTGTGATCGGGGCCTGAACATGCAGGAGGGTGAAAGGAGGGCGAGGAATAGAGTGAATTGGAGCGATGTGGTATACCGGGGTTGACGTGCTGTCAGTGGATTGAATCAAGGCATGTGAAGCGTCTGGGGTAAACCATGGAAAGCTGTGTAGGTATGTATATTTGCGTGTGTGGACGTATGTATATACATGTGTATGGGAGTGGGTTGGGCCATTCCTTTCGTCTGTTTCCTTGCGCTACCTCGCAAACGCGGGAGACAGCGACAAAGTATAATAAATATAAAATAATAATATATATATATATATATATATATATATATATATATATATATATATATGTATATATATATATATATATTTATATATTTATTTATATGTTTATTATTTATTAATCTACTTATCTATTTTGCTTTGTCGCGGTCTCCCGCGTTAGCGAGGTAGCGCAAGGAAACAGACGAAAGAAATGGCCCAACCCACCCACATACACATGTATATACATACACGTCCACACACGCAAATATACATACCTATACATCTCAATGTACATATATATATACTAACACAGACATATACATATATACACATGTATATAATTCATACTGTCTGCTTTTATCTATTCCCATCGCCACCTCGCAACACATGGAATAACAACCCCCTCCCCTCTCATGTGTGCGAAGTAGCGCTAGCAAAAGACAACAAAGGCCCCATTCGTTCACACTCAGTCTCTAGCTGTCATGTAATAATGCACCGAGACCACAGCTCTCTTTCCACATCCAGGCCCCACAGAACTTTCCTTGTTTCACCCCAGACGCTTCACATGCCGTGGTTCAATCCATTAACAGCACGTCGACCCCGGTATACCACATCGTTCCAAATCACTCTATTCCTTACCCTCCTTTCACCCTCCTGCATGTTCAGGCCCCGATCACTCAAAATCTCTTTCACTCTATCTTTCCACCTCCAATTTGGTCTCCCACTTCTCCTCGTTCCCTCCACCTCCGACACATATATCCTCTTGTTCAATCTTTCCTCACTCATTCTCTCCATGTGACAAAACCATTTCAAAACACCTTCTTCTGCTCTCTCAACCATACTCTTTTTATTTCCACACATCTCTCTTACCCTTACATTATTTACTCGATCAAACCACCTCACACCACATATTGTCCTCAAACATCTCATTTCCAGCACATCCACCATCCTGCGCACAACTCTATCCATAGCCCACGCCTCACAACCATACAACACTGTTGGAACCACTATTCCTTAAAACATACCCATTTTTGCTTTCTGAGACAATGTTCTCGACTTCCAAATATTCTTCAAGGCTCCCAAAATTTTCGCACCCTCCCCCACCCTATGATTCACTTCCGCCTATATGGTTCCATCCGCTGCCAGATCCACTTTCAGATATCTAAAACACTTTACTTCCTCCAGTTTTTTTCCATTCAAACTTACCTCCCAATTGACTTGACTCACAACCTTACTGTACCTAATAACCTTGCTCTTATTCACATTTACTCTCAACTTTCTTCTTTCACACACTTTACCAAACTCAGTCACCAGCTTCTGCAGTTTCTCACATGAATCAGCCAACAGCGCTGTATCATCAGGGAACAAATACTGACTCACCTCCCAAGCTCTCTCATCCACAACAGACTGCATACTTGCCCCTCTTTCCAAAACTCTTGCATTCACTTCCCTAACAACCCCATCCATAAACGAATTAAAAGACCATGGAGACATCACACACCCCTGCCGCAAACCTACATTCACTGAGAACCAATCACTTTCCTCTCTTCCTACACGTACACAGGCCTTACATCCTCGATAAAAGCTTTTCACAGCTTCTAACAACTTGCCTCCCACACCACATATTCTTAATACCTTCCACAGAGCATCTCTATCAACACTATCATATGATTTCTGCATTGTTGACTGTATTATTGACTGGTTGGTAAGGTTATTTAATGTATGTATGATTCATGGTGAGGTGCCTGATGATTGGCGGAATGTTTGCATAGTGCCATTGTACAAAGGCAAAGGGGACAAATATGAGTGCTGAATTACAGAGGTATAAGTTTGTTGAGTATTCCTGGGAAATTATATAGGAGGGTATTAAGTGAGAGGGTAAAGACAGGTACAGAGCATCAGATGGGGAAGAGCGGTGTGGTTTCAGAAGTGGTAGAGGATGTGTGGATCAGGTGTTTGCTTTGAAGAATGTATGTGAGAAATACTTAGAAAAGCAAATGGATTTGTATGTAGCATTTATGGATCTGGAGAAGGCATATGATAGAGTTGATACAGATGCTCTGTGGAAACTATTAAGAATATATGGTGGGGGAGGCAAGTTGTTAGAAACAGTGAAAAGTTTTTATCGGGGATGTAATGCATGTGTACGTGTAGGAAGAGAGGAAAGTGATTGGTTCTCAGTGAATGTAGGTTTGCGGCAGGGGTGTGCGATGTCTCCATGGTTGTTTAATTTGTTTATGGATGGGGTTGTTAGGGAGGTGAATGCAAGAGTTTTGGAAAGAGATGTAAGTATGCAGTCTGTTGTGGATGAGAGAGCTTGGGAAGTGAGTCAGTTGTTGTTCGCTGATAATGCAGCGCTGGTGGCTAATTCATGTGAGAAACTGCAGAAGCTGGTGACCGAGTTTGGTAAAGTGCGTGAAAGAAGAAAGTTGAGAGTTAATGTGAATAAGAGCAAGGTTATTAGGTACAGTAGGGTTGAGGGTCAAGTCAATTGTGAGGTAAGTTTGAATGGAGAAAAACTGGAGGAAGTGAAGTGTTTTAGATATGTGGGAATGGAATTGGTAGCTGATTGAGCCATGGAAGCGGAAGTGAATCATAGCTTGGGGGAGGGGGCGAAAATTCTAGGAGCTTTGAAGAATGTGTGGAAGTGAGAACATTATCTCCGAAAGCAAAAATGGGTATGTTTGAAGGAATAGTGGTTCCAACAACGTTGTATGGTTGCGAGGCGTAGGATATGGATAGAGTTGTGCGCAGGATGGTGGATGTGCTGGAAATGAGATGTTTGAGGACAATGTATGGTGTGATGTGGTTTGATCCAGTAAGTAATGATAGGGTAAGAGAGATGTGTGGAAATAAAAAGAGTGTGGTTGAGAGAGCAGAAGAGGATGTTTTGAAATGGTTTGGTCACATGGAGAGAATAAGTGAGGAATGATTGACATAGAGGATATATGTGTCAAAGGTGGAGGGAACGAGGAGAAGTGGGAGACCAAATTGGCGGTGGAAAGATGGAGTGAAAAAGATTTTGAGTGATCGAGGCATGAATATGCAGGAGGGTGAAAGGCGTGCAAGAAATAGAGTGAATTGGAACGATGTGGTATACCGGGGTCGACGTACTGTCAATGGATTGAACCAGGGCATGTGAAGCGTCTGGGGTAAACCATGGAAAGTTGTGTGGGGTCTGGATTTGGGAAGGGAGCTGTGGTTTCGGTGCATTATTACATGACAGCTAGAGATTGAGTGTGAACGAATGGGGCCTTTGTCTTCTTTTCCTAGCGCTACCTCGCACACATGAAGGGGTGAGGGGGTTGTTATTTCATGTGTGGCGAGGTGGCGATGGGAATGAATAAAGGCAGACAGTATGAATTATGCACATGTGTATATATGTATATGTCTGTGTGTGTATATATATGTATACGTTGAAATGTATAGGCATGTATATTTGCGTGTGTGGACGTGTATGTATATACATATGTATGTGGGTGGGTTGGGCCATTCTTTCGTATGTTTCCTTACGCTACCTCGCTAACGCGGGAGACAGCGACAAAGCAGGATAATAAAAAAAAAAAAAAATATATATATATATATATATATATATATATATATATATATATATATATATATATATATATATATATGTATATTGGGAAGAATCATAATTTTGCGCGTGATCAAGATATTCCAATGAGTCCACGGGGAAAATGAAACACAATAAGGTTCCCAAGTGCACTTTCGTGTAATAATTACATCATCAGGGGAGACACAAGAGAGAAATATAAGTCAGTTGATATACATCGAAGAGACGAAGCTAGGACGCCATTTGGTAAACATATGATTGTCCAAAACAAACAACGAGCGTTCATAAACTAATCATTTTACAAATTTGGTCAACAATAAAGTTAACTAATTTGTATAGACCATCACTAATATTAAGATTATGATTCTTTGTGTATTTAATAATGGAAGATTCAATGATATTTTCTCTTGGTAATAGAGTTAATATTGATTGTCCAAAACATACAACGAGCGTTCATAAACGTATCATTTTGCAGATTTTATCAGCAATAAAGTTATCTAATTTGTATAGACCATCACTAATATTAAGATTATAATTCTTTGTGTTTTTAATAATAGAAGACTCAATAATAATTCTCTTGGTAATAGAGTTAAGAGTTAATAACTGAGATGGCGTTACTCCAGTCAGTACAATGATCATAGTTTTTAACGTGATTAAACAAGGCATTTGATTCTTGTCCTGCTCTTATACTATATCTATGTTGCTTAAGTCTAACAGAAAGTTCTTTACCAGTCTGACCAACATGAAATTTATCACATTTTCCACAAGGCACTTTATAGATGCATCCAAGTGAATTTTCTGGTGAATTTCTGATTAAGATATTCTTTATAGTATTATTGTTGCTAAAGGCAACATTTACATTAAAGGGTTTAAGCAACATGGGAAGCAAAGTGAAATCATTATCAAAAAGGAGAACTAAAAGATTCTTGGTGTCAATGGGAGGTTTGGGCTTAACTCTGCAAAATTATTTCTTTGCTAACTTAAAGGATTTATCAAAGAAAGATCTAAGGTACTTTAACTTGGATCCAACAGAATATATCTTCTCAAACTCATCATCAATAAACTCTGGACTGCAAATACGCAATGCCCTAAGGAACATAGATTGAAACGATGGTAGTTTAATTCTGTCATGTTGAGATGAGTAATAATGAATATATGAACATACATTGGTGGGTTTTCTGTATATGCTAAACTTAAACTTGTTTCCTTGTCTATGGATCATGCAATCTAAAAATGGTAACATACCATTATTTTCATTTTCTACAGTAAATTTGATGAAAGGTACTAAATTGTTAAGTAAGGGGAGAAAAATTTTTAAATTTTCATTTGTTGGCAAAATGCAAAGAACATCATCTACATACCTAAACCAAATTGCATTAAACGGTAGAATATTCCTTAGTAATTTTGTTTCAAAAAATTCCATGTAAAGATTACTTAGTACAGGTGAAAGAGGGTTACCCATTGCCATACCAAATTTTTGAGGATAATAATCTCCATTAGATTGAAATACACGGTCTTTTATACACAATTTTATCAGTTCACTGAAATTAGACTTTGAAACAGGTAAATGAATATCATCCAAGACATCAGATAGATATTCTAAAAGGTCATGAACTGGAACTTTAGTGAAAAGGGCAATTAGCTAGCACTGGTTTTGAAATTATTATCTGTAAGGGTTTAGTATATGCCAGTTTGTCAAAACCAGTGCTAGCTAATTGCCGAAAAAGATTCATAAGAGCTATTAACACCTTAAAAAAAGACAAGGATATACATATTACTAAGGCAGATAAGTCTAACTATGTTGTGATTTTAGACAAAAGTAACTATTTATCTAGAATGAATGATCTTCTAAATGATGACACAACATATTCGAAACTTAGTAAAAATCCCTTAGAAGCAGTTAATTCTCATTTCAATATAAAAAAAATGAAGTTGTTGTTGAAAGGTAACACTTCTCTTATCAAAAGTTTGTCATCTTTGTCCCCTTCATTACCATATATGTATGGACTTATCAAAATACATAAACAGAATTTTCCAGCAAGACCTATAGTGAGTTCAGAAGGCTCCATCACATATAAATTGTCAAAATGGTTAGTTTCTTTATTAAGCCCTTTAGTGGGTAATGTATCAAATTCTAATAGCATGATCAATGTAGATTTAGTCAACAAGCTAAACAATATCAATGTTGATTTTGATTCTAAACTTGTTAGCTTTGATGTTTCCTCACTAAAGTTCCAGTTGATGACCTTTTATAATATCTATTTGATTCCTTGGATGATATTCATTTACCTGTTTCAAAGTATAATTTCATTGAACTGATAAAATTGTGTATAAAACACTGTGTATTTCAATCTAATGGAGAAAATTTTGCTCAAAAATTTGGTATGGCAATGGGCAACCCTCTTTCACCTGTACTTAGTAATCTTTATATGGATTTTTTTGAAACAAAATTACTAAAGGATATTCTACCTTTTAATGCAATTTGTTTTAGGTATGTACATGATGTTCTTTGTGTTTGGCCAACAAATGAAAATTTACAAATTTTTCTCCCCTTACTTAACAATTTAGTACCTTCCATCAAATTTACTGTAGAAAATGAAAATAATGGTATGTTACAATTTTTAGATTGCATGATCCATAGACAAAGAAACAAGTTTAGGTTTAGCATATACAGAAAACCCACCAATGTATGTTCATATATTCATTATTACTCATCTCAACATGATAGAGTTAAATTATCATCATTTCAATCTATGTTCCTTAGGGCATTACGTATTTGCAGTCCAGAGTTTATTGATGATGAGTTTGAGAAGATATATTCTATTGGATCCAAGTTAAAGTACCATAGATCTTTCATTAATAAATCTCTTAGGTTAGCAAAGAAATTATTTCATGGAGTTCAGCCCAAACCTCCTATTGACACCAAGAATCTTTTAGTTCTCCCTTTTGATAATAATTTCACTTTGCTTCCCATGTTGCTTAAATCCTTTAATGTAGATGTTGCCTTTAGCAACAATAATACTATAAAGAATATCTTAATCAGGAATTCACCAGAAAATTCACTTGGATGCATCTGTAAAGTGCCTTGTGGAAAATGTGATAAATTTTATGTTGGTCAGACTGGTAAAGAACTTTCTGCTAGACTTAAGCAACAAAAATATAGTATAAGAACGGGTCAAGAATCAAATGCCTTGTTTAATCACGTTAAAAACTGTGGTCATTGTACTGACTGGAGTAACGCCATCTGTCATTAACTCTAACTCTATTACCAAGAGAAATATTATTGAATCTTCAATCATTAAAAACACAAAGAATTATAATCTTGATATCAGTGATGGTCTATACAAATTAGATAACTTTATTGTTGATTAAATCTGCAAAATGAAAAGTTTATGAACACTCGTTGTATGTTTTGGACAATCATTATTAACTCTATTACCAACGGAAATATCATTGAATCTTCTATCATTAGATACACAAAGAATTATAATCTTAATATCAGTAATGGTCTATAAAAATTAGATAACTTTATTGTTGACCAAATTTGTAAAATGATTAGTTTATGAACGCTCGTTGTTTGTTTTGGACAATCATATGTTTACCAAATGGCGTCCTAGCTTCGTCTTTTCGAAATATATCAACTGACTTATATTTCTCTCTTGTGTCTCCCCTGATGATGTAATTATTACACGAAAGTGCACTTGGGAACCTTATTGTGTTTCGTTTTCCCCGTAGAAAACGAAAAATGTATATATATATATATATATATATATATATATATATATATATATATATATATATATATATATATATATATATATATATATATATATATATATATATATATATAAATTTATATATACATTTATATATATATACATTTATATATATATATTTATATATATATATATATATATATATATATATATATATATATATATATATATATATATATATATATATATATATATATATATATATAGAAGAGAGAATGTTGGGGTGAAGAGAGTGGTGAGAGTAAGTGAGCTTGGGAAGGAGACTTGTGTGAGGAAGTACCAGGAGAGACTGAGTACAGAATGGAAAAAGGTGAGAACAAAGGAGGTAAGGGGAGTGGGGGAGGAATGGGATGTATTTAGGGAAGCAGTGATGGATTGCGCAAAAGATGCTTGTGGCATGAGAAGCGTGGGAGGTGGGTTGATTAGAAAATGTACTGAGTGGTGGGATTAAGAAGTAAGATTATTAGTGAAAAAGAAGAGAGAGGCATTTGAACGATTTTTGCAGGGAAAAAATGCAAATGAGTGGGAGAGGTATAAAAGAAAGAGGCAGGGGGTCAAGAGAAAGGTGCAAGAGGTGAAAAAGAGGGCAAATGAGAGTTGGGGTGAGAGAGTATCATTAAATTTTAGGGAGAATAAAAAGATGTTTTAGAAGGAGGTAAATAAAGTGCGTAAGACAAGGGAGCAAATGGAAACTTCAGTGAAGGGGGCTAATGGGGAGGTGATAACAAGTAGTGGTGATGTGAGAAGGAGATGGAGTGAGTATTTTGAAGGTTTTTTTGAATGTGTTTGATGATAGAGTGGCAGATATAGGGTGTTTTGGTCGAGGTGGTGTGCAAAGTGAGAGGGTTAGGGAAAATGATTTGGTAAATAGAGAAGAGGTAGTAAAAGCTTTACGGAAGATGAAAGCCGGCAAAGCAGCAGGTTTGGATATTATTGCAGTGGAATTTATTAAAAAAAGGGGGTGACTGTATTGTTGACTGGTTGGTAAGGTTATTTAATATATGTATGATTCATGGTGAGGTGCCTGAGGATTGGCGGAATGCTTGCATAGTGCCATTGTACAAAGGCAAAGGGGATAAGAGTGAGTGCTAAAATTACAGAGGTATAAGTTTGTTGAGTATTCCTGGTAAATTATATGGAAGGGTATTGATTGAGAGGGTGAAGGCATGTACAGAGCATCAGATTGGGGAAGAGCAATGTGGTTTCAGAAGTGGTAGAGGATGTGTGGATCAGGTGTTTGCTTTGAAGAATGTATGTGAGAAATACTTAGGAAAACAAATGGATTTGTATGTAGCATTTATGGATCTGGAGAAGGCATATGATACAGTTGATAGAGATGCTCTGTGGAAGGTTTTAAGAATATATGATGTGGGAAGCAAGTTGCTGGAAGCAGTGAAAAGTTTTTATCGAGGATGTAAGGCATGTGTTCGTGTAGGAAGAGAGGAAAGTGATTGGTTCTCAGTGAATGTAGGTTTGCGGCAGGGGTGTGAGATCTCTCCATGGTTGTTTAATTTGTTTATGGATGGGATTGTTAGGGAGGTGAATGAAAGAGTTTTGGAAAGAGGGGCAAGTATGAAGTCTGTTGTGGATGAGAGAGCTTGGGAAGTGAGTCAGTTGTTGTTCGCTGATGATGCAGCGCTGGTGGCTGAATCATGTAAGAAACTGCAGAAGCTGGTGACTGAGTTTGGTAAAGTGTGTGAAAGAAGAAAGCTAAAGGTAAATGTGAATAAGAGCAAGGTTATTAGGTACAGTAGGGTTGAGGGTCAAGTCAATTAGGAGG
>NC_092242.1:26258084-26467404 GCF_036320965.1 Panulirus ornatus | reverse complement strand
GAGGTATAAGTTTGTTCAGTATTCCTGGGAAATTATATAGGAGGGTATTAAGTGCGAGGGTCAAGACAGGTACAGAGCATTAGATGGGGAAGAGCGGTGTGGTTTCAGAAGTGGTAGAGGATGTGTGGATCAGGTGTATGCTTTGAAGAATGTATGTGAGAAATACTTAGAAAAGCAAATGGATTTGTATGTAGCATTTATGGATCTGGAGAAGGCATATGATAGAGTTGATAGAGATGCTCTGTGGAAGGTTTTAAGAATATATGGTGTGGGAGGCAAGTTGTTAGGAACAGTGAAAAGTTTTTATCGGGGATGTAATGCATGTGTACGTGTAGGAAGAGAGGAAAGTGATTGGTTTCTCAGTGAATGTAGGTTTGCGGCAGGGATGTGCGATGTCTCCATGGTTGTTTAATTTGTTTATGGATGGGGTTGTTAGGGAAGTGAATGCAAGAGTTTTGGAAAGAGGGGCAAGTATGCAGTCTGTTGTGGATGAGAGAGCTTGGGAAGTGAGTCAGTATTTGTTCCCTGATAATGCAGCGCTGGTGGCTGATTCATGTGAGAAACTGCAGAAGCTGGTGACCGAGTTTGGTAAAGTGCGTGAAAGAAGAAATTGAGAGTTAATGTGAATAAGAGCAAGGTTATTAGGTACAGTAGGGTTGAGGGTCAAGTCAATTGTGAGGTAAGTTTGAATGGAGAAAAACTGGAGGAAGTGAAGTGCTTTAGATATGTGGGAATGGAATTGGCAGCTGATGAAGCCATGGAAGCGGAAGTGAATCAAAGCTTGGTGGAGGGGGCGAAAATTCTAGGAGCCTTGAAGAATGTGTGGAAGTCGAGAACATTATCTCCGAAAGCAAAAATGGGTATGTTTGAACGAATAGTGGTTCCAACAACGTTGTATGGTTGCGAGGCGTAGGATATGGATAGAGTTGTGCGCAGGATGGTGGATGTGCTGGAAATGAGATGTTTGAGGACAATATATGGTGTGAGGTGGTTTGATCCAGTAAGTAATGATAGGGTAAGAGAGATGTGTGGAAATAAAAAGAGTGTGGTTGAGAGAGCAGAAGAGGATGTTTTGAAATGGTTTGGTCACATGGAGAGAATAAGTGAGGAAAGATTGACATAGAGGATATATGTGTCAAAGGTGGAGGGAACGAGGAGAAGTGGGAGACCAAATTGAAGGTGGAAAGATGGAGTGAAAAAGATTTTGAGTGATCGGGGCCTGAATATGCAGGAGGGTGAAAGGCGTGCAAGAAATAGAGTGAATTGGAACGATGTAGTATACCGGGGTCGACGTACTGTCAATGGATTGAACCAGGGCATGTGAAGCGTCTGGGGTAAACCATGGAAAGTTGTGTGGGGTCTGAATGTGGAAAGGGAGCTGTGGTTTCGGTGCATTATTACATGACAGCTAGAGATTGAGTGTGAACGAATGGGGCCTTTGTCTCCTTTTCCTAGCGCTACCTCGCACACATGAAGGGGTGAGGGGGTTGTTATTTCATGTGTGGCGAGGTGGCGATAGGAATGAATAAAGGCAGACAGTATGAATTATGCACATGTGTATATATGTATATATCTGTGTGTGTGTATATATATGTATACGTTGAGATGTATAGGTATGTATATTTGCGTGTGTGGACGTGTATGAATATACATATGTATGTGGGTGGGTTGGGCAATTCTTTCGTATGTTTCCTTGCGCTACCTCGCTAACGCGGGAGACATCGACAAAGCAGGATAATAAAAAAAATATGCATATATATATATATATATATATATATATATATATATATATATATATATATATATATATATGTATGTATATTGGGAAGAATCATAATTTTGCGCGTGATCAAGATATTTCTATGAGTCCACGGGGAAAATGAAACACAATAAGGTTCCCAAGTGCACTTTCGTGTAATAATTACATCATCAGGGGAGACACAAGAGAGAAATATAAGTCAGTTGATATACATCGAAGAGACGAAGCTAGGACGCCATTTGGTAAACATATGATTGTCCAAAACAAACAACGAGCGTTCATAAACTAATCATTTTACAAATTTGGTCAACAATAAAGTTATCTGATTTGTATAGACCATCACTAATATTAAGATTATGATTCTTTGTGTATTTGATAATGGAAGATTCAATGATATTTTCTCTTGGTAATAGAGTTAATATTGATTGTCCAAAACATACAACGAGCGTTCATAAACGTATCATTTTGCAGATTTTATCAGCAATAAAGTTATCTAATTTGTATAGACCATCACTAATATTAAGATTATAATTCTTTGTGTTTTTGATAATAGAAGATTCAATAATAATTCTCTTGGTAATAGAGTTAAGGTTAATAACTGAGATGGCGTTACTCCAGTCAATACAATGATCATAGTTTTTAACGTGATTAAACAAGGCATTTGATTCTTGTCCTGCTCTTATACTATATCTATGTTGCTTAAGTCTAACAGAAAGTTCTTTACCAGTCTGACCAACATGAAATTTATCACATTTTCCACAAGGCACTTTATAGATGCATCCAAGTGAATTTTATGGTGAATTTCTGATTAAGATATTCTTTATAGTATTATTGTTGCTAAAGGCAACATTTACATTAAAGGGTTTAAGCAACATGGGAAGCAAAGTGAAATCATTATCAAAAAGGAGAACTAAAAGATTCTTGGTGTCAATGGGAGGTTTGGGCTTAACTCTACAAAATTATTTCTTTTCTAACTTAAAGGATTTATCAAGGAAAGATCTAAGGTACTTTAACTTGGATCCAACAGAATATATCTTCTCAAACTCATCATCAATAAACTCTGGACTGCAAATACGTAATGCCCTAAGGAACATAGATTGAAACGATGGTAGTTTAACTCTGTCATGTTGAGATGAGTAATAATGAATATATGAACATACATTGGTGGGTTTTCTGTGTATGCTAAACTTAAACTTGTTTCCTTGTCTATGGATCATGCAATCTAAAAATGGTAACATACCATTATTTTCATTTTCTACAGTAAATTTGATGAAAGGTACTAAATTGTTAAGTAAGGGGAGAAAAATTTGTAAATTTTCATTTGTTGGCAAAATGCAAAGAACATCATCTGCATACCTAAACCAAATTGCATTAAACGGTAGAATATTCCTTAGTAATTTTGTTTCAAAAAATTCCATGTAAAGATTACTTAGTACAGGTGAAAGAGGGTTACCTATTGCCATACCAAATTTTTGAGCATAATAATCTCCATTGAATTGAAATACACGGTCTTTTATACACAATTTTATCAGTTCAGTGAAATTAGACTTTGAAACAGGTGAATTGAAACAGGTGAATGAATATCATCCAAGACATCAGATAAATATTCTAAAAGGTCATGAACTGGAACTTTAGTGAAAAGGGCAATTAGCTAGCACTGGTTTTGAAATTATTATCTGTAAGGGTTTAGTATATGCCAGTTTGTCAAAACCAGTGCTAGCTAATTGCCGAAAAAGATTCATAAGAGCTATTAACACCTTAAAAAAAGACAAGGAGATACATATTACTAAGGCAGATAAGTCTAACTATGTTGTGATTTTAGACAAAAGTAACTATTTATCTAGAATGAATGATCTTCTAAATGATAACACAACATATTCTAAACTTAGTAAAAATCCCTTAGAAGCAGTTAATTCTCATTTCAATAAAAAAAAATGAAGTTGTTGTTGAAAGGTAACACTTCTCTTATCAAAAGTTTGTCATCTTTGTCCCCTTCATTACCATATATGTATGGACTTATCAAAATACATAAACAGAATTTTCCAGCAAGACCTATAGTGAGCTCAGAAGGCTCCATCACATATAAATTGTCAAAATGGTTAGTTTCTTTATTAATTCCTTTAGTGGGTAATGTATCAAATTCTAATAGCATGATCAATGTAGATTTAGTCAACAAGCTAAACAATATCAATGTTGATTTCGATTCTAAACTTGTTAGCTTTGATGTTTCCTCACTAAAGTTCCAGTTGATGACCTTTTATAATATCTATTTGATTCCTTGGATGATATTCATTTACCTGTTTCAAAGTATAATTTCATTGAACTGATAAAATTGTGTATAAAACACTGTGTATTTCAATCTAATGGAGAAAATTTTGCTCAAAAATTTGGTATGGCAATGGGCAACCCTCTTTCACCTGTACTTAGTAATCTTTATATGGATTTTTTTGAAACAAAATTACTAAAGGATATTCTACCTTTTAATGCAATTTGTTTTAGGTATGTACATGATGTTCTTTGTGTTTGGCCAACAAATGAAAATTTAAAAATTTTTCTCCCCTTACTTAACAATTTGGTACCTTCCATCAAATTTACTGTAGAAAATGAAAATAATGGTATGTTACAATTTTTAGATTGCATGATCCATAGACAAAGAAACAAGTTTAGGTTTAGCATATACAGAAAACCCACCAATGTATGTTCATATATTCATTATTACTCATCTCAACATGATAGAGTTAAATTATCATCATTTCAATCTATGTTCCTTAGGGCATTACGTATTTGCAGTCCAGAGTTTATTGATGATGAGTTTGAGAAGATATATTCTATTGGATCCAAGTTAAAGTACCATAGATCTTTCATTGATAAATCTCTTAGGTTAGCAAAGAAATTATTTCATGGAGTTGAGCCCAAACCTCCTATTGACACCAAGAATCTTTTAGTTCTCCCTTTTAATAATAATTTCACTTTGCTTCTCATGTTGCTTAAATCTTTTAATGTAGATGTTGCCTTTAACAACAATAATACTATAAAGAATATCTTAATCAGGAATTCACCAGAAAATTCACTTGGATGCATCTATAAAGTGCCTTGTGGAAAATGTGATAAATTTTATGTTGGTCAGACTGGTAAAGAACTTTCTGCTAGACTTAAGCAACAAAAATATAGTATAAGAACGGGTCAAGAATCAAATGCCTTGTTTAATCACGTTAAAAACTGTGGTCATTGTACTGACTGGAGTAACGCCATCTGTCATTAACTCTAACTCTATTACCAAGAGAAATATTATTGAATCTTCAATCATTAAAAACACAAAGAATTATAATCTTAATATCAGTGATGGTCTATACAAATTAGATAACTTTATTGTTGATTAAATCTGCAAAATGAAAAGTTTATGAACACTCGTTGTATGTTTTGGACAATCATTATTAACTCTATTACCAACGGAAATATCATTGAATCTTCTATCATTAGATACACAAAGAATTATAATCTTAATATCAGTGATGGTCTATAAAAATTACATAACTTTATTGTTGACCAAATTTGTAAAATGATTAGTTTATGAACGCTCGTTGTTTGTTTTGGACAATCATATGTTTACCAAATGGCGTCCTAGCTTCATCTTTTCGAAATATATCAACTGACTTATATTTCTCTCTTGTGTCTCCCCTGATGATGTAATTATTACACGAAAGTGCACTTAGGAACCTTATTGTGTTTCGTTTTCCCCGTGGAAAACGAAAAATGTATATATATATATATATATATATATATATATTTTTTCTTTCAAACTATTCGCCATTTCCCGCATTAGCGAGGTAGCGTTAAGAACAGAGGACTGGGCCTTGAGGGAATACCCTCACCTGGCCCAATTCTCTGTTCCTTCTTTTGGAAAATTAAAAAAAAAACGAGAGGGGAGGATTTCCAGCCCCCCGCTCCCTCCCCTTTTAGTCGCCTTCTACGACACACAGGGAATACGTGAGAAGTATTCTTTCTCCCCTATCCCCAGGGATAAACCAGCGCTGTATCATCAGCAAACAACAACTGACTCACTCCCCAAGCTCTCCCATCCACAACAGACTGCATGCCTGCCCCTCCCTCCAAAACTCCTGCATTCACCTCCCCAACAACCCCATCCACAAACAAATCAAACAACCATGGAGACATCACACACCCCTGCCGCAAACCTACATTCACTGAGAACCAATCACCTTCCCCTCCTCCTACACATACACACGCCTTACATCCCCGACATATATATATATATATATATATATATATATATATATATATATATATATATATATATATATATATATATATATATACACATATATATATATATATATATATATATATATATATATATAAATTTATATATACATTTATATATATATACATTTATATATATATATTTATATATATATATATATATATACATATATATATATATATATATATATATATATATATATATATATATATATATATATATATATATATATATATATATAGAAGAGAGAATGTTAGGGTGAAGAGAGTGGTGAGAGTAGGTGAGCTTGGGAAGGAGACTTGTGTGAGGAAGTACCAGGAGAGACTGAGTACAGAATGGAAAAAGGTGAGAACAAAGGAGGTAAGGGGAGTGGGGGAGGAATGGGATGTATTTAGGGAAGCAGTGATGGATTGCGCAAAAGATGCTTGTGGCATGAGAAGCGTGGGAGGTGGGTTGATTAGAAAATGTACTGAGTGGTGGGATTAAGAAGTAAGATTATTAGTGAAAGAGAAGAGAGAGGCATTTGAACGATTTTTGCAGGGAAAAAATGCAAATGAGTGGGAGAGGTATAAAAGAAAGAGGCAGGGGGTCAAGAGAAAGGTGCAAGAGGTGAAAAAGAGGGCAAATGAGAGTTGGGGTGAGAGAGTATCATTAAATTTCATGGAGAATAAAAAGATGTTTCAGAAGGAGGTAAATAAAGTGCGTAAGACAAGGGAGCAAATGGAAACTTCAGTGAAGGGGGCTAATGGGGAGGTGATAACAAGTAGTGGTGATGTGAGAAGGAGATGGAGTGAGTATTTTGAAGGTTTGTTGAATGTGTTTGATGATAGAGTGGCAGATATAGGGTGTTTTGGTCGAGGTGGTGTGCAAAGTGAGAGGGTTAGGCAAAATGATTTGGTAAATAGAGAAGAGGTAGTAAAAGCTTTACGGAAGATGAAAGCCGGCAAAGCAGCAGGTTTGGATATTATTGCAGTGGAATTTATTAAAAAAGGGGGTGACTGTATTGTTGACTGGTTGGTAAGGTTATTTAATATATGTATGATTCATGGTGAGGTGCCTGAGGATTGGCGGAATGCTTGCATAGTGCCATTGTACAAAGGCAAAGGGGATAAGAGTGAGTGCTAAAATTACAGAGGTATAAGTTTGTTGAGTATTCCTGGTAAATTATATGGAAGGGTATTGATTGAGAGGGTGAAGGCATGTACAGAGCATCAGATTGGGGAAGAGCAATGTGGTTTCAGAAGTGGTAGAGGATGTGTGGATCAGGTGTTTGCTTTGAAGAATATATGTGAGAAATACTTAGGAAAACAAATGGATTTGTATGTAGCATTTATGGATCTGGAGAAGGCATATGATACAGTTGATAGAGATGCTCTTTGGAAGGTTTTAAGAATATATGATGTGGGAAGCAAGTTGTTGGAAGCAGTGAAAAGTTTTTATCGAGGATGTAAGGCATGTGTTCGTGTAGGAAGAGAGGAAAGTGATTGGTTCTCAGTGAATGTAGGTTTGCGGCAGGGGTGTGAGATCTCTCCATGGTTGTTTAATTTGTTTATGGATGGGATTCTTAGGGAGGTGAATGCAAGAGTTTTGGAAAGAGGGGCAAGTATGAAGTCTGTTGTGGATGAGAGAGCTTGGGAAGTGAGTCAGTTGTTGTTCGCTGATGATGCAGCGCTGGTGGCTGAATCATGTAAGAAACTGCAGAAGCTGGTGACTGAGTTTGGTAAAGTGTGTGAAAGAAGAAAGTTATAGGTAAATGTGAATAAGAGCAAGGTTATTAGGTACAGTAGGGTTGAGGGTCAAGTCAATTAGGAGGTAAGTTTGAATGGAGAAAAACTGGAGGAAGTAAAGTGTTTTAGATATCTGGGAGTGGATCTGGCAGCGGATGGAACCATGGAAGCGGAAGTGAATCATAGGGTGGTTGAGGGGGCGAGAATTCTGGGAGCCTTCAAGAATGTTTGGAAGTCGAGAACATTATCTCGGAAAGCAAAAATGGGTATGTTTGAAGGAATAGTGGTTCCAACAATGTTGTATGGTTGCGAGGCGTGGGCTATGAATAGAGTTGTGCGGAGGAGGGTGGATGTGCTGGTAATGAGATGTTTGAGGACAATATGTGGTGTGAGGTGGTTTGATCGAGTAAGTAATGAAAGGGTAAGAGAGATGTGTGGAAATAAAAAGAGTGTGGTTGAGAGAGCAGAAGAGGGTGTTTTGAAATGGTTTGGTCACATGGAGAGAATGAGTGGGGAAAGATTGACCAAGAGGATATATGTGTCGGAGGTGGAGGGAACGAGGAGAAGTGGGAGTCCAAATTGGAGGTGGAAAGATGGAGTGAAAAAGATTTTGAGTGATCGGGGCCTGAACGTGCAGTAGGGTGAAAGGCGTGCAAGGAATAGAGTGAATTGGAACGATGTGGTATACCGGGGTCGACGTGCTGTCAATGGATTGAACCAGGGCATGTGAAGCGTCTGGGATAAAACATGGAAAGTGTGTGGGGCCTGGATGTGGAAAGGAAGCTGTGGTTTCGGTGCATTATTACATGACAGCTAGAGACCGAGTGTGAACGAATGGGGCCTTTGGTGTCTTTCCTAGCGCTACCTCGCTCACATGAGGGGGGAGGGGGTTGTTATTCCATGTGTGGCGAGGTGGCGATGGGAACAAATAAAGGCAGACAGTATGAATTATATACATGTGTATATATGTATATGTCTGTGTGTTTATATATATGTGTACATTGAGATGTATAGGTATGTATATTTGCGTGTGTGGACGTGTATTTATATACATGTGTATATGGGCTAGTTGGGCCATTCTTTCGTCTGTTTCCTTGCGCTACCTCGTTAACGAGGGAGACAGCGACAAAGCAATATATATATATATATATATATATATATATATATATATATATATATATATATATATATATATATATATATATATATATATATATATATATATATATATATATATATATATATATATTATCCCTGGGGATAGGGGATTAAGAATACTTCCCACGTATTCCCTGCGTGTCGTAGAAGGCGAGTAAAAGGGGAGGGAGCGGGGGGCTGGAAATCCTCCCCTCTCGTTTTTTTTTTTTTTTGATTTTCCAAAAGAAGGAACAGAGAATTGGGCCGGTTGAGGGTAGTCCCTCAAGGGCTCAGTCCTCTGTTCTTAACGCTACCTCGCTAATGCGGGAAATGGCGAATAGTTTGAAAGAAAGAAAAAAAAAAAAAATATATATTTATTTTTTTTTTATACCTCGTCGCTGTCTCCCGCGTTTGCGAGGTAGCGCAAGGAAACAGACGAAAGAAATGGCCCAACCCCCCCCCCCCCATACACATGCACATACACACGTCCACACACGCAAATATACATACCTACACAGCTTTCCATGGTTTACCCCGGACGCTTCACATGCCTTGATTCAATCCACTGACAGCACGTCAACCCCTGTATACCACATCGCTCCAATGCACTCTATTCCTTGCCCTCCTTTCACCCTCCTGCATGTTCAGGCCCCGATCACACAAAATCCTTTTCACTCCATCTTTCCACCTCCAATTTGGTCTCCCTCTTCTCCTCGTTCCCTCCACCTCCGACACATATATCCTCTTGGTCAATCTTTCCTCACTCATTCTCTCCATGTGCCCAAACCATTTCAAAACACCCTCTTCTGCTCTCTCAACCACGCTCTTTTTATTTCCACACATCTCTCTTACCCTTACATTACTTACTCGATCAAACCACCTCACACCACATATTGTCCTCAAACATCTCATTACCAGCACATCCACCCTCCTCCGCACAACTCTATTCATAGCCCACGCCTCGCAACCATACAACATTGTTGGAACCACTATTCCTTCAAACATACCCATTTTTGCTTTCCGAGATAATGTTCTCGACTTCCACACATTCTTCAAGGCTCCCAGGATTTTCGAAACCTCCCCCACCCTATGATTCACTTCCGCTTCCAATGTTTCATCCGCTGCCACATCCACTCCCAGATATCTAAAACACTCTACTTCCTCCAGTTTTTCTCCATTCAAACTTACCTCCCAATTGACTTGACCCTCAACCCTACTGTACCTAATAACCTTGCTCTTATTCACACTTACTCTAAACTTTCTTCTTTCACACACTTTACCAAACTCAGTCACCAGCTTCTGCAGTTTCTTACATGAATCAGCCACCAGCGCTGTATCATCAGCGAACAACAACTGACTCACTTCCCAAGCTCTCTCATCCACAACAGACTTCATACTTGCCCCTCTTTCCAAAACTCTTGCATTCACCTCCCTAACAACCCCATCCATAAACAAATTAAACAACCATGGAGACATCACACACCCCTGCCGCAAACCTACATTCACTGAGAACCAATCACTTTCCTCTCTTCCTACACGTACACCTTGCCTTACATCCTTACAGCCTGAACATGCAGGAGGGTGAAAGGCGGGAAAGGAATAGAGTGAATTGGATCGATGTGGTATACCGGGGTTGACGTGCTGTCAGTGGATTGAATCAGGGCATGTGAAGCGTCTGGGGGAAGTTGTGTGGGGCCTGTATGTGGAAAGGGAGCTGTGGTTTCGGGCATTATTGCATGACAGCTAGAGACTGAATGTGAACGAATGGGGCCTTTGTTGTCTTTTCTTAGCGCTACCTCGCACACATGAGGGGGGAGGGGGATGGTATTCCATGTGTGGCGAGGTGGCGATGGGAATGAATAAAGGCAGACAGTGTGAATTGTGTGCATGGGTATATATGTATGTGTCTGTGTGTGTATATATATGTGTACATTGAGATGTATAGGTATGTATATTTGCGTGTGTGGACGTGTATGTATATACATGTGTATGGGGGTGGGTTGGGCCATTTCTTTTGTCTGTTTCCTTGCGCTACCTCGCAAACGCTGGAGACAGCGACAAAGCAAAATAATAATAATAATAAATATATATATATATAAATGTATACGTTGAAATGTATAGGTATGTATATGTGCGTGTGTGGGCGTTTATGTATATGCATGTGTTTGTGGGTGGGTTGGGCCATTCCTTCGTCTGTTTCTTGCGCTACCTCGCTAACGCGGGAGACAGCGTCAATGTAGAATAATAATAATATATATATATATATATATATATATCATACAAACCTCCAACAGCCAGGATCGAAACCGAGACCCCTGTGCGATGGGTGGGAACGCTACCGCTCGGCTATGATCGCCCCTTTAGGGAAATTACTATTCGAACACAACCTACTCGACTTTCCCCTCGTCTCATGTTGTTCTATGAAGATGAGCGTTGATATGCACTATGTTCGTATTCATATACCTCCGCGTTGTACAGTTGGATTCGGTAAAATGCTATCTGCTGGCTGTGTGAGCCTGACGGGAAATGACCAGTGTAGATCCCGTTGCTCACCAACGTGAGACGAAGGGTATTCGAGTACATAATATTCGAATAGTTATTTACCTATTAGTGGTGATCATAGCATAGCGGTAGCGCTCCCGCATGTTGCAGAAGGGTCCTAGGTTTGATCCTTGCTGTTGGAGATTTGTATGTTCTATGCAGTGCGCGTTCATATGCACTTTGTTCGTATATATATATATATATATATATATATATATATATATATATATATATATATATATATATATATATATATATATATATATATATATATATATATATATATATATATATACATATATACTCCCATACACACACGTAAACAGAGCTATACATATTTACACATGTACATATCAATACTTGCTTGCCTTTTTCCATTCCTGGTGCAACCACGTCCCACAGGAAACAGCATCGCTACTCTCAGTTCCAGCGAGGTAGCACCACGAAAACAACCAAAAAAGGCCACATTCGTTCACACTCATCTTTAATCATCATTGTAATGCACTAAAACCACAGCTCCCTATCCACATACGGGCCCCACAAATCTTTCCATGGTCTACCCCAGACGCTTCACATGCCCTGGTTCAGTCTATTAATAGCACGTCGACCCCTGTATACCACATCGTTTCAATTCACTCTATTCCGTACATGCCTTTCACCTTCCTGTATGTTCAGGCCCCGATCACTCAAAATCTTTTTCACTCCATCCCTCCACCTCCAATTTGGTCTTCCGCTTCTCCTTGTTACCTCCACCTCCGACACATATATCCTCTTGGTCAATCTTTCCTCACTCATTCTCTCCATCTGACCAAACCAAATCAACAAACTATTTTCTGCTTTCTCAATCACAGTATTTATATTTCCGCACATCTCTCTTACCCTTTCATTTCTTACTCGATCAAACCACCTCACACCACTAATTGTCCTCAAACATTTCATTTCCAACACATCCACCTTCCTCCGTACAACCCTATCCATAGCCGATGCCTCGCAACCATATAACATTGTTGGAACCACTATTCCTACAAACATACCCATTTTTGCTGTCGGAGATAACGTTCTCGCCTTCCTCACATTTGTCATCGCTCCCAGAACCTTCGCCCCCTCCCCCACTCAGTGACTCACTTCCGCTTCCATGGTACCATCCGCTGCTAAATCAACTCCCAGATATCTAAAACACTTCACTTCCTCCAGTTTTTCTCCATTCAAACTTACCTCCCAATTGACTTGTCCCTCAACCCTACTGTACCTAATAACCTTACTCTAATTCAAATATATATATATATATATATATATGTATATATATATATATATATATATATATATATATATATATATATATATATATATATATATATATATATATATATATATATATTTTTTTTTTTTTTTTTTTGCTTTGTCGCTGTCTCCCGCGTTTGCGAGGTAGCGCAAGGAAACAGACGAAAGAAATGGCCCAACCCACCCCCATACACATGTATATACATACGTCCACACACGCAAATATACATACCTACACAGCTTTCCATGGTTTACCCCAGACGCTTCATATGCCTTGATTCAATCCACTGACAGCACGTCAACCCCGGTATACCACATCGCTCCAATTCACTCTATTCCTCGCCCTCCTTTCACCCTCCTGCATGTTCAGGCCCCGATCACACAAAATCTTTTTCACTCCATCTTTCCACCTCCAATTTGGTCTCCCTCTTCTCCTCGTTCCCTCCACCTCCGACACATATATTCTCTTGGTCAATCTTTCCTCACTCATTCTCTCCATGTGCCCAGACCATTTCAAAACACCCTCTTCTGCTCTCTCAACCACGCTCTTTTTATTTCCACACATCTCTCTTACCCTTACGTTACTTACTCGATCAAACCACCTCACACCACACATTGTCCTCAAACATCTCATTTCCAGCACATCCATCCTCTTGCGCACAACTCTATCCATAGCCCACGCCTCGCAACCATACAACATTGTTGGAACCACTATTCCTTCAAACATACCCATTTTTGCTTTCCGAGATAATGTTCTCGACTTCCACACATTCTTCAAGGCTCCCAGAATTTTCGCTCCCTCCCCCACCCTATGATCCACTTCCGCTTCAATGGTTCCATCCGCTGCCAGATCCACTCCCAGATATCTAAAACACTTCACTTCCTCCAGTTTTTCTCCATTCAAACTCACCTCCCAATTGACTTGACCCTCAACCCTACTGTACCTAATAACCTTGCTCTTATTCACATTTACTCTTAACTTTCTTCTTTCACACACTTTACCAAACTCAGTCACCAGCTTCTGCAGTTTCTCACATGAATCAGCCACCAGCGCTGTATCATCAGCGAACAACAACTGACTCACTTCCCAAGCTCTCTCATCCCCAACAGACTTCATACTTGCCCCTCTTTCCAAAACTCTTGCATTCACCTCCCTAACAACCCCATCCATAAACAAATTAAACAACCATGGAGACATCACACACCCCTGCCGCATACCTACATTCACTGAGAACCAATCACTTTCCTCTCTTCCTACACGTACACATGCCTTACATCCTCGATAAAAACTTTTCACTGCTTCTAACAACTTGCCTCCCACACCATATATTCTTAATACCTTCCACAGAACATCTCTATCAACTCTATCATATGCCTTCTCCAGATCCATAAATGCTACATACAAATCCATTTGCTTTTCTAAGTATTTCTCACATACATTCTTCAAAGCAAACACCTGATCCACACATCCTCTACCACTTCTGAAACCACACTGCTCTTCCCCAATCTGATGCTCTGTACATGCCTTCACCCTCTCAATCAATATCCTCTCATATAATTTACCAGGAATACTCAACAAACTTATTTGTCTGTAATTTGAGCACTCACTCTTATCCCCTTTGCCTTTGTACAATGGCACTATGCACGCATTCCGCCAATCCTCAGGCACCTCAACATGAGTCATACATACATTAAATATATATATATATATATATATATATATATATATATATATATATATATATATATATACATATATAAGGGGATAAGAGTGAGTGCTCAAATTACAGAGGTATAAGTTTGTTGAGTATTCCTGGTAAATTATATGGGAGGGTATTGATTGAGAGGGTGAAGGCATGTACAGAGCATCAGATTGGGGAAGAGCAGTGCGGTTTCAGAAGTGGTAGAGGATGTGTGGATCAGGTGTTTGCTTTGAAGAATGTATGTGAGAAATACTTAGAAAAGCAAATGGATTTGTATGTAGCATTTATGGATCTGGAGAAGGCATATGATAGAGTTGATAGAGATGCTCTGTGGAAGGTATTAAGAATATATGGTGTGGGAGGCAAGTTGTTAGAAGCAGTGAAAAGTTTTTATCGAGGATGTAAGGCATGTGTACGTGTAGGAAGAGAGGAAAGTGATTGGTTCTCAGTGAATGTAGGTTTGCGGCAGGGGTGTGTGATGTCTCCATGGTTGTTTAATTTGTTTATGGATGGGGTTGTTAGGGAGGTAAATGCAAGAGTCCTGGAAAGAGGGGCAAGTATGAAGTCTGTTGGGGATGAGAGAGCTTGGGAAGTGAGTCAGTTGTTGTTCGCTGATGATACAGCGCTGGTGGCTGATTCATGTGAGAAACTGCAGAAGCTGGTGACTGAGTTTGGTAAAGTGTGTGGAAGAAGAAAGTTAAGAGTAAATGTGAATAAGAGCAAGGTTATTAGGTACAGTAGGGTTGAGGGTCAAGTCAATTGGGAGGTGAGTTTGAATGGAGAAAAACTGGAGGAAGTGAAGTGTTTTAGATATCTGGGAGTGGATCTGTCAGCGGATGGAACCATGGAAGCGGAAGTGGATCATAGGGTGGGGGAGGGGGCGAAAATTTTGGGAGCCTTGAAAAATGTGTGGAAGTCGAGAACATTATCTCGGAAAGCAAAAATGGGTATGTTTGAAGGAATAGTGGTTCCAACAATGTTGTATGGTTGCGAGGCGTGGGCTATGGATAGAGTTGTGCGCAGGAGGATGGATGTGCTGGAAATGAGATGTTTGAGGACAATGTGTGGTGTGAGGTGGTTTGATCGAGTAAGTAACGTAAGGGTAAGAGAGATGTGTGGAAATAAAAAGAGCGTGGTTGAGAGAGCAGAAGAGGGTGTTTTGAAATGGTTCGGGCACATGGAGAGAATGAGTGAGGAAAGATTGACCAAAAGAATATATGTGTCGGAGGTGGAGGGAACGAGGAGAAGAGGGAGACCAAATTGGAGGTGGAAAGATGGAGTGAAAAAGATTTTGTGTGATCGGGGCCTGAACATGCAGGAGGGTGAAAGGAGGGCAAGAAATAGAGTGAATTGGAGCGATGTGGTATACAGGGGTTGACGTGCTGTCAGTGGATTGAATCAAGGCATGTGAAGCGTCTGGGGTAAACCATGGAAAGCTGTGTAGGTATGTATATTTGCGTGTGTGGACGTGTGTATGTACGTGTGTATGGGGGTTGGGCCATTTCTTTCGTCTGTTTCCTTGCGCTACCTCGCAAACGCGGGAGACAGCGACAAAGTATAAAAAAAAAAAAAAAAAAAAAAAAAAAAAAAAAATATATATATATATATATATATTATACTTTATCGCTGTCTCCCGAGTTAACGAGGTATCCCAAGGAAACAGACGAAAGAATGGCCTAACCTACCCACATGGACATGTATATACGTACACGTCCACACACGCACATATACATACCTATACATCTCAACGTATACATATAACAGACATATACATATATACACAGGTACATAATTCATGCTGTCTGCCCTTATTCATTCCCGTCGACACCCCGCCACGCATGAAATGACAACCCCCTCCCCCCGCATGTGATCGAGATAACGCTAGGAAAAGACAACAAAGGCCACATTCGTCCACACTCACTCTATAGCTAAGATGTATAATGCACCGAAACCACAGCTCCCTTTCCACATCCAGGCCCCACAAAACTTTGCATGGTTTACACCTGACGCTTCACACAACTTGGTTCAATCCATTGACAACACGTCGACCCCGGTATACCACATCGTTCCAATTCACTCTATCCCTTGCACGCCTTTCGCCCTCCTGCATGTTTAGACCCCGATCACTCAACAACTTTTTCTCTCCATCTTTCCACCTCCAATTTGGTCTCCCACTTCTCGTTCCCTCCACCTGTGACACATATATCCTCTTTGTCAATCTTTCCTCAGTCATTCTCTCCATTTGACCAAACCATTTCAAAACACCCTCTTCTGCTCTCTCAGCCACACTATTTTTATTACCACACATCTCTCTTATCCTTTCATAACTTACTCGATCAAACCACCTCACACCACATATTGTCCTCAAACATCTCATTTCCAGCACATCCATCCTCCTCCGCACAACTCAGTCTATAGCCCACGCCTCGCAACCATATGATATTGGTGGAACCACTATTCATTCAAACATAACCATTTTTGCCCCCCAAGATACCGTTCTCGACTTCCACACATTTTTCAACGCTACTAGAACTTTCGCCCCTTCCCCCACCCTATGATTCACTTATGCCTCCATGGTTCCATCCGCTGCCAAATCCACTCCTAGATATCTAAAACACTTCATTTCCTCCAGTTTTTCTCCATTCAAACTTACCTCCCAATTGACTTGTCCCTCAACACTGCTGTGGCTAATAACCTTGCTCTTATTCACATTTACTCTCAGCTTTCTTCTTTCACACACTTTACCAAACTCACTCACCAGCTTCTGCAGTTTCTCACACGAATCAGCCACCAGTGCTGTATCATCAGCGAACAACAACTGACTCACTTCCCAAGCTCTCTCATCCACAACAGACTGCATACTTACCCCTCTTTCCAAAACTCTTGCATTTACCTCCCTAACAACCCCTCCTTAAAGAAATTAAACAACCTTGGAGACATTACGCACCCCTGCCGCAAACCGACATTCACTGAGAACCAATCACTTTCCTCTCTTCCTACACGAAGATAAAAACTTTTCACTGCTTCTAACAATAAGCCACCCACACCATATATTCTTAATACCTTCCAAAGAGCATCTCTCTCAACTTTATCATATCCCTTCTCTAGATCCATAAACGCTACATACAAATCCATTTGCTTTTCTAATTATTTCTCATATACATTTTTCAAAGCAAACACCTGATCCACACATCCTCTACCACTTCTGAAACCACACTGCTCTTCCCCAATCTGATGCTCTGTACATGCCTTCACCCTCTCAATCAATACCCTCCCATATAATTTACCAGGAATAATCAACAAACTTATACCTCTGTAATTTGAGCACTCACTCTTTTTTGATGAATTCCACTGCAATACCATCCAAACCCGCTGCTTTTCCGGCTTTCATTCTCCGCAAAGCTTTTACTACCTCTTCTCTGTTTACCAAATCATTCTCCCTAACCCTCTCACTTTGCACACCACCTCGACCAAAATACCCTATATTTCCCACTCTATCATCAAACACATTCAAAAAAACCTTCAAAATACTCACTCCATCTTCTTCTCACATCACCACTACTTGTTATCACATCCCCATTTGCCCCCTTCAATGATGTTCCCATTTGTTCCCTTGTCTCACGCACTTTATTTACTTCCTTCCAAAATATCTTTTTGTTCTCCCTAAAATCTAATGATACTCTCTCACCCCAGTTCTCATTTGCCCTCTTTTTTGCCTCTTGCACCTTTCTCTTGACTTCCCGCCTCTTTCTTTTATACATCTCCCAGTCATTTACATTATTTCCCTGCAAATATCGTCCAAATGCCTCTCTCTTCGCTTTCACTAATAATCTCACTTCTTCATCTCACCTCTCACTACCCTTTCTAATCTGCCCACCTCCCATGCTTCTTAAGCCACAAGCATCTTTTGCACAAGCCATCGCTGCCTCCCTAAATACATCCCATTCCTCCCCAACTCTCCTTACATCCTTTGTTCTCACCTTTTTCTTTTCTATACTCAGTCTCTCTTGGTACTTCCTCACACAAGTCTCCTTCCCAAGCTCACTTACTCTCACCAATCTCTTCACCCCAACATTCTCTCTTCTTATCTGAAAACCTTTACAAATTTTCACCTTCGCCTCCACAAGATAATGATCAGGCATCCCTCCAGTTGCACCTCTCAGCACATTAACATCCAAAAGGCTCTCTTTCGCGCGCCTATCAATCAACACGTAATCCAATAACGCTCTCTGGCCACCTCTCCTACTTGCTTACGAATACTTATGTATATGTCTCTTTTCAAACCAGGTATTCCCAATCACCAGTCCTTTTTCAGCACATAAATCTACAAGCTCTTCACCATTACCATTTATAACACTGAACACCCCATGTACACCAATTATTCCCTCAACTCTCACATTACTCACCTTTGCATTCAGCTCACCCATCACTATAACCCGGTCTCGTGCATCAAAACTACTAACACACTCACTCAGCTGCTCCCAAAACACCTGCCTCTCATGATCTTTCTTCTCATGCCCAGGTGCATATGCACCAATAATCACCCATCCTTCTCCATCCACTTTCAGTTTTACCCATATCAATCTAGATTTTACTTTCTTACACTCTGTCACCCACATTACACATGTATATACACACACGTCCACACACGCACATATACATACCTATACATCTCAACGTATACATATATATACACACACAGACATATACATATATACACATGTACATGCTTAATACTGTCTGCCCTTATTCAATCCCGTCGCCACCCTGCCACACATGAAATGACAACCCCCTCCTCCCTCATGTGCGCGAGGTAGCTCTAGGAAAAGACAACAAAGACCACATTCATTCACACTCACTCTCTAGCTGTCTTGCATAATGTACCCAAACCACATCTCCCTTTTCACATCCAGGCCCCACAAAACTTTCCATGGTTTACCCTAGACGCTTCACATGCCCTGGTTCAATCCATTGACAGGATGTCGACCTCGGGATACCACATCGTTCCAATTCACTCTATTCCTTGCACGCCTTTCACCCTCCTGCATGTTCAGGCTCCGATCACTCAAAATCTTTTTCACTCCATCTTCCCACCTCCAATTTGGTCTCCTTCTCCTTGTTCCCTCCACCTCTGACACATATATCCTCTTGGTCAATCTTTCCTCACTCCTTCTCTCCATCCGACCAAACTATTTCAAAGCACCCTTTTCTTCTCTCTCAACCACACTCTATTTATTACCACACTTCTCTCTTACCATTTCATTACTTACTCGATCAAACCACCTCACACCACCTATTGTCCTCAAACATCTCATTTCCAGCACATCCACCCTCCGCACAACTCTATCTATAGCCCACGCCTCGCAACCATATAACATTTTTGGAACCACTATTCCTTCAAACATACCCATTTTTGCTTTCCAAGATAATGTTCTCGACTTCCACACATTTTTTAACGCTCCCAGAACTTTCGCCCCCTCCCCCACCCTATGATTCACTTCCGCTTCCATGGTTCCATCCACTGCCAAATCCACTCCCAGATGTCTAAAATACTTCACTTCGTCTAGTTTTTCTCCATTCAGAGTTACCTCCCAATTGACTTGTCCCTCAACCGTACTGTACCTAATAACCTTGCTCATGTTCACATTTACTCTCAGCTTTCTCTTTTCACACACTATAACAAACTCAGCCACCAGCTTCTGCAGTTTCTCACCCGAATCAGCCACCAGCGATGTATCATCAGCTGCTTCTAACAACTTGCCTCCCACACCATATATTCTTAATACCTTCCACAGAGCATCTCTATCAACTCTGCCATATGCTTTCTCCAGATCCATAAATGCTACATACAAATCCATTTGCTTTTCTAATTATTTCTTACGTACGGTCTTCAAAGCAAACACCTGATCCATAAATCCTCTTCCACTTCTGAAACCACACTGCTCTTCCCCAATCTGATGCTCTGTACATGACTTCACCCTCTCAATCAATACCCTCCCATATAATTTACCAGGAATACTCAACAAACTTATACCTCTGTAATTTAAGCACTCACTTTTATCCCCTTTGCCTTTTGTACAATGGCACTATGCAAGCATTCCGCCAGTCCTCAGGCACCTCACCATGAGTCATACATACACTGAATAACTTTACCAACCAGTCAACAATACCCCTTTTTTAATGAATTCCACTGCAATACCATCCAAACCCGCTGCCTTGCCAGCTTTCATATTCCGCAAAGCTTTTACTTCCTCTTCTCTGTTTACCAAATCATTCTCCCTAACCCTCTCACTTTGCACACCACCTCGACCAAAACATCCTATATCTGCTACTCTATCATCAAACACATTCAACAAACCTTCAAAATACTCACTCCATTTCCTTCTCACATCACCTCTACTTGTTATCACCTCCCCATTAGCCCCCTTCACTGATGTTCCCATTTGTTCCCTTGTCTTACGCACTTTATTTACTTCCTTCCAAAGCATCTTTTTATTCTCCCTAAAATTCAATGATACTCTCCTACCCCAATTCTCATTTGCACTCTTTTTCACCTTTTGCACCTTTCTCTTGACCTCCTGCCTCTTTCTTTTACACAACTCCCAGTCATTTGCATTATTTCCCTGCAAAAATCGTCCAAATGCCTCTCTCTTGTGTGTATGTTTGCGCCATCTTCACCTTGCCTAACATTCTTACCTGGTTTACCTGAGGTGGAATCGTCGCCCATGGTTGGCGCAGGTGGGCCGCTCACTTATAATTTGCTGGCTGATCTGCTTGCCCTACACTTCACCTGTCATACGA
The DNA here is from genome assembly GCF_036320965.1 of Panulirus ornatus. Taxonomy (NCBI): domain Eukaryota; kingdom Metazoa; phylum Arthropoda; class Malacostraca; order Decapoda; family Palinuridae; genus Panulirus; species Panulirus ornatus. The sequence continues at coordinate 26,446,173 of NC_092242.1, read as the reverse complement.
GGAGAGCGTTAAGAAGTAGATACTGAGAAAGAGACAGAACTGTCATTTTATCATGTCCTTTCAATATTGCACATGAAATATTTCTTTTGAATATTGCTGCCGGGTTCTTCCCTTGACCTCGAAAAACCTCTGATCTTTCACTGTGTTACCAGTGCTTTGTTATAGAATTAATGGGATATATCGCAACTTTATGCTGCTTTCTAAACAATAATTTCATTAGTCTGTTAGCTGTTTGAATAATGATATCACCATTTATCTTAGAATTGTGACTGATATCGCCACCACTCTCTCTTTTTCTAGTATCAACAATTTCTATTCATGTTGACCATCTTCACCACCGTCTATGTTCTTTGACAGCATTGACTTTGGTAATTACTTTGACAGCCAACCTTCCCTCAGTTACTTTGAGAGTAAGGTGTTCACCAGTTGGTTTGACAGCGACACCCACAACCATAATTTCCACAAAATTTCCTTCAGCAATGAATCTAACTACAAAGACCACAAGCAATTACTCTGACAACCATGACTTCAACAATGACTTTCAACAACGTAAATCATTTAGTGAAAAACTAAAGAAAATATAATTTTTGTTTCTTCTTTGACTTTTATCGTACATTACGAAATCATTTTCTATGACTCCACGTGAACACTAATTTTCCAATTCATTTCAGTGTCCTCAGCACTAATATGTATCTTTCCTGTGATTGATATTTCTATTCAAAAAGATCACATGTTACAGCCTCATTTGACCGTACTGCCAGATAGAGGAGGAAGAGCAGGTTATCTCGAGTCTCCCAGTGAGGTAGAAGGATTACCTTATCCACCAAACACTCGTCACGTCTTGCTTGCACTTAGTTCAGCTCACAACCGCCTCGCTTTTCAGTTAGCGTCTTGGAAAACCATAATTTGCCCGGCGGTGAACAAAATCTCTGCGCTGTGGCTCGGGACTGTCTCTATGCAAACAAGACGCCCGTTACAAAAACATATTTAATCTAATCTCGTGACGCTCTCGTGTCGATAATGAGATAGAGAGTGCACGGGTCCCTGTTTATGGTCGCTTGCCAATGGGAAGGTGAACAAATCAAGTGTTGCTGTTTTGTGTTGATGAAGGGTGGGCTACTTCTCTCTCTCTCTCTCTCTCTCTCTCTCTCTCTCTCTCTCTCTCTCTCTCTCTCTCTCTCTCTCTCTCTCTCTCTCTCTCTCTCTCTCTCTCTCTCTCTCTCTCTCTCTCTCTCTCTCTCTCAGGGAGGTAAGACAGTCACCACCTACCAGGGACGTACTGGGTATTGCCGCTTCTACCCGCCTGGGTATCGAGAGAATTAGTGACGGCTGCGCAGTAAGCCAGCACCTCAGTGGCTGTCTAGTGTCACTCCTTTGTCCCGGGTAGGTGACTCAGCTTTCTACCTCACCCACACATGGGCTTCTGGCTCTCACACCACAGGCAGTCTCTCCATCTGACACATCACACTGGACAACACGTCACTCACTGACTCGTTCTTTGGTAAATATGCTTTCCAGCGGTGAGTGCTACGCTCCAGCCCTGCCTTCTGGTAAAATCTCCTCATAAATACTCGTAAAAGCTCACTTCAAGTCTTATTACTCCTGGCTGCCATTACCTACCATTCATCATTGTATCGAATGCATATGGCCACCAAAACTTGCTATACATGTTTATACAGAATATCAGTGACCACTTAAGTGTGCCACTCACTACCATACGGAGGCGTATATCTATTTTTAGTAGAAGCGGATAAAGATGCAGTAGATCCGCCAGTAGAGGGAGGAGGAGATGAGGATGTACAGGAGTTTCAAAGTGGCCTAAATTGCATCGTCTGTAGGACACCAGCTCGCTGTTTCGTCATATCTCGGTCGTAGATTCAAGAGTCACATTGCAAACGCGGGAAGGAGTGTAGCTATTGTCTTGAGTCTGTTCAGACTAAGGACGACCTACGCTCCCAACACAGTCCAATGGAAATCACTTCTTATTGTTTACTTCACTTACTCGTGGTACCCACCTCTTGATGTTTTCCCAGCTTCCATTTTCTGTGAATGTCCTCACTCTCAAGGTCGTTCTTCTATTCGTTCCGCTCTGCACACCAATTTGATTCGTCATAACTTTCGTTAAACTGATCATCATTAGCGGATATTCTTATCTTCAGATATATGTTCGTTGTGGTTCGTTACCTCACAACACGTCAGGAGTGAAGGTGAGGGAGGTGTGCACCGTGCACATCGCTCCAGGAGGATCCACCTGCCACACCCTAGGATAGCGGGAGGAGGAGGAGGAGGATCCGCGCTAGTCAGGTCGCTGGTCAGGCTAAGGGTAGTAACATCATGCTCAAGGATCGTACCGTCGTGCTCAAGGGTCGTACCGTCGTGCTCAAGGGTCGTACCGTCGTGACCAAGGATCGTACCGTCGTGCTCAAGGGTAGTACCATCGTGCTCAAAAATCGTACCGTCGTGCTCAAGGGTCGTACCGTCGTGACCAAGGATCGTACCGTCGTGCTCAAGGGTAGTACCATCGTGCTCAAAAATCGTACCGTCGTGCTCAAGGGTCGTAATGTCGTGACCAAGGGTCGTACCGTCGTGCTCAAGGGTAGTACCATCGTGCTCAAAAATCGTACCGTCGTGCTCAAGGGTCGTACCGTCGTGACCAAGGATCGTACCGTCGTGCTCAAGGGTAGTACCATCGTGCTCAAAAATCGTACCGTCGTGCTCAAGGGTCGTACCGTCGTGACCAAGGGTCGTACCGTCGTGACATATGGTCGTACCTTAGTGATCAAGGGTCATACCGTCGTGCTCAAGGGTCGTACCTTCGTAGCCAAGAGTCGTACCGTTGTGCTCAAGGGTAGTACTGTCGTGCTCAAGGGTCGTGCCATCGAGCTCAAGGATCATACCATCGTGCTCAAGGGGAGTAACATCGTGTTGGGGAGTCGGACCGTCGTGCTCAAGGGTCGTTCCGTCGTGCTCAAAGGTCACACAATCGTGCTCAATGGTCGTACCTTCGTAGCCAAGAGTCGTACCGGCGTGCTCAAGGGTCGTACCTTCGTGCTCAAAGGTCGTACCGTCGTGCTCAAGGGTCTTACCTTCGTGGCCAAGAGTCGTACTGTCGTGCTCAAGGGTCGTGCCTTCGTGCTCAAGGGTCGTACCGTCGTGCCCAAGGGTCGTACCTTCGTGACCAAAGGCTGTACCGTCATGCTCAAGGGTCGTACCTTCGTGGCAAAGAGTCGCACCGTCGTGCTCAAGGGTTGTACTGTCGTGCTCAAGGGTCGTACCTTCGCGCTCAAGGGTCGTATCATCGTAATTCAGGACACTTCTTTTCTTTAAGCTGTTGTAACTCCTTATCTAAACCTTCGGGAACAGTAGGATCCTACGTAGATTCTACAGGTAAAAGGCATTGACTACTTCGCGGGTCGAGTCATCTGCCTCATATCGCTGGGCTGGCAGCGGGTACGTTCCACATACCCAGTGTGAGGCACCACACAGCCTAGCCGCGTACTGGAGCTGGGAGAAGCATCCATTGCTGGAACGTTTCACTAACATCGTCAGTCGTTCGTCACCCTATATATCAACCGGGTCTCGCTCTCCACGGTAAGGTAGTGAGTGTGATTGCTGCAGACTAACCTCTACAAACTTTATCTCTTATGTGTCTGATCATCAGCGTGACGGCAGCCCGTGCCAGGTAGAGACATGGGGAATGCAACCTAACAAAAGAGTCACTAGCACTGGGTGTTTCCCAGAGACATCATTGATTAGAGAGATAACGATAATCACATCCAATAATAAATCCACGTTCGTGGAAACTGGTGATGGTGGGTGGAGAGAAGGATATTCGTAGATACCAACCGTAGTTGATTATAGGAGCTATAAGCCAGTCAGAGACTGTCCAGCGCTGGATCTCAGAAGTGTTGGACATCATTGGTTAAAGTATTTCAACAAACAGCCAATCAGAAAATCGTTCTTTGCTGCGGACCGCACATCTCTCAAGAACTGACCAATAGGAACTACCTTTAGAATCACCATTTAAACAAAATACGAGTGGTTAAAGGAACTTTACAAAGATGTCATACACTTCGAACTCTAAAGAAATTTATGATAACATAAGAAGTCCATTTCAAGAGATGAATCCTGATAACAATGAAAATTCTCATTGGAATACTCATACGGCAGCCACCTGACCATTTTAAAACCAATACTTAAAGGGAAAACTGGTTATAAAGATGATACTCATTGCTCACAATTTGCCAAAGACTTCAGATACGGCAAAATGTGAACTCCCTTACGTCATAATGAACTACAATTATTCATATATCTATTTGTTTATTATAGTTAGTCGCTGTCATCCGCGTTAGCGAGGTAGCGCAAGGAAACAGACGAAAGAATGGCCCAACCCACCTACATACACATGTATATACATAAACGCCCACACACGTACATATACATACCTATACATTTCAACGTATACATACATACACATACACAGACATATTCATATATACACATGTATATATTCACACTTCCTGCCTTCATCCATTCTCGTTGCCACGCCGCCACATATGAAATACCATCCCCCTCCCCATGCGCGCGCGTGAGGTAGCGCAAGGAAAAGACGACAAAGGCCACATTCGTTCACACTCAGTCTATAGCTGTCATGTGTAATGCAACGAAGCCACGGCTCCCTTTCCACATCCAGGTCCCACAAAAAGTTTTCATGGTTTACCCCAGACGCTTCACATGCCCTGGTTCAATCCATTGACACCACGTCGACCCCGGTATACCACATCGTTCCAGTTCACTCTATTCCTTGCAAGCCTTTCACCCTCCTGTATGTTCAGGCCCCGATTGCTCAAATTCATTTTCACTCCATCCTTCCATCTCCAATTTGGTCTCCAGCTTCTCCTCACTCTCTCTACCTCTGACACATATATCCTCTTTGTCAATCTTTCCTCACTCATTCTCTCCATGTGACCAAACCATTTCAAGACACACTCTTCTGCTCTCTCAACCACACTCTATTTATTGCCTCACATCTCCCTTACCCTTTCATTACTTATTCGATCGAACCACCTCACACCATACATTTTCCTCAAACATCCCATTTCCAACACATCCACCTTCCTCCGCAAAACCCTATCTATAGCCCACGCCTCGCAACCATATAACATTGTTGGAATAACTATTCCTTCATATACACATTTTTGCTCTCCGAGATAACGTCCTCGACTTCCTCACAACCTTCAACGCTCCCAGAACCTTCGCCCCCTCCCCAACCCTGTGACTCACTTCCGCTTCCATGGTTCCATCCGCTGCCAAATCCACTCCGAGATATCTAAAACACTTCACTTCCTCCAGATTTTTCCATTCACACGTACCTCCCAATTAACTTGTCGCTCAACCCTACTGAACCTTCTAACCTTGCTCTTATTCACATTTACTCTCAGCTTTCTTCTTTCACACACTTTATCAAACTCACTCACCAACTTCTGCAGTTTCTCACCCGAATCATCCACCAGCGCTGTATCATTAGCGAACAACAATTGACTCACTTTCCAAGCCCTCTTATGCACAACAGAAAGCATGCTTGTAACTCTCTCCAAAGCACTTGCATTCACCTCCCTAACAACCCCATCTATAAAGAAATTAAACAACCACGGAGACATCACGCACCCCTGCCGCAAACCGACGTTCACTGGGAACCAATAACTTTCTTCTCTCCCTACACGTACACATGCCTTACATCCTCGATAAAAACTTTTCACTGCTTCTAACAACTTGCCTCCCACGCCATATATTCTTAATACCTTCCACAGAGCATCTCTATCAACTCTATCATATGCCTTCTCCAGGTCCATAATTGCTACATACAAATCCATTTGTTTTCCTAAGTATTTCTAACATACATTCTTCAAAGCAAACACCTGATCCATACATCCTCTACTACTTCTGAAACCACACTGCTCTTCCTCAATCTGATGCTTTGTATAAGCCTTCAACCTTTTCAACCAATATCCTCCCATATAATTTTCCAAGAATACTAAACAAACTTATACCTCTGTAATGTGAACACTCGCCTCTATCCCTTTTGCCTTTGTACAATGACACTATCCATGCATTCTGCCAATCCTCGGGCACTTCACCATGAACCAATTATACAATGAATATCCTCACCAACCAGTCAACAACACAGTCACCCACTTTTTTTTATAACTTCCACTGCAATACCATCCAAACACGCTGCCTTGCCAGCTTTCATTTTCCGTAAAGCTTTCACTACCTCTTCTCTGTTTACCAAATCATTTTCCCTGACCCTCTCACTTCCATCTTGGTTACATCCACACACATCAAGACACCCCAGTCTAAGCCTTAGAGGAGGATGAGCACTCCACGCATGACTCCTTGTTTTCCTTTTTAGGAAATTAAGATACAAGGAGGGGAGGGTTTCTAGCCCCCTCTCCCATCCCCTTTATTTGCCTTTTACGACACGCGGGGAATGCGTTGGAAATGAGAGGGTCAGGGAAAATGATTTGGTAAACAGAGAAGACGTAGTGAAAGCTTTACGGTAAATGAAAGCTGGCCAGGCGGCGGCTTTGGATGGTATTGCAGTGGAATTTATAAAAAAAAAAGTGGGTGACTGTGTTGTTGACTGGTTGGTGAGGATATTCATTGTATAATTTTATCTTATATATTGTATCTTATATATTGTATCTTAATTTCCTAAAAAGGAAAACAAGGAGTCATGCGTGGAGTGCTCATCCTCCTCTAAGGCTTAGATTGGGGTGTCTAGATTTGTGTGGATGTAACCAAGATGGAAAAAAAAGTAGAGATGGGTAGTATGTTTGAGGAAAGGAACCTGGATGTTTTGACTCTGAGTGAAACGAAGCTCAAGGGTAAAGGGGAAGAGTGGTTTGGGAATGCCTTGGTAGTAAAGTCAGGGGTTGGTAAGGGAACAAGAGCAAAGGAAGGAGTAGCACTATTCCTGAAGCAGGAGTTGTGGGTGTATTTGATAGAGTGTAAGAAAGTAAACTCTAGATCGATATGGGTAAAACTGAGAGTGGATGGAGAGAGATGGGTTATTATTGGTGCCTATGCACCTGGTCATGAGAAGAAAGATCATGAGAGGCAAGTGTTTTGGGAGCAACTGAGTGAGTGTGTTAGCAGCTTTGATGCGCGAGATGGGTTATAATGATGGATGATTTGGAATGCAGATGGTGTAATGTGGGCAGTTGATCGGGTAATTAATTATTATTAATATATATTATTATAAATTATTATATATTTTATTATTATTATTATAATAAAAAAATATATTATTTTTTTATATCAGTCTGTTGTGGATGTGAGGGCTTGCGAAGTGAGTCAGTTGTTGTTCGCTGATGATACATCGCTGGTGGCTGATTCGGGTGAGAAACTGCAGAAGATGGGTTGTAATAAGTGTTTGGTAGAGGGTGGTGAATGAGACTGCTGTGAGTAAATGTGAATAAGAGCAAGGTTATTAGGTACAGTAGGGTTGAGAGGACAGTCAATTGGGAGGTAAGTTTGAATGGAGAAAAACTGAAGGAAGTGAAGTGTTTTAGATATCTGGAATGGATTGGCTGCGGGTGGAACCATGGAAGCGGAGGTGAGTCACACGATGGGGAGGGGCGATGGTTTTGGGAGCGTTGAAGAATGTGTAGAAGGAAAGCAAAAATGGGTATGTTCGAAGGAATAGTGGTTCCAACAATGTTATATGGTTGCGAGGCGTGGGCTAAGGATAGGGTTGTGCTGAAGAGGGTGGATGTGTTGCAATGAGATGTCTGAGGACAATATGTGGTGTGAGGTTTGATCGGTGTAATAATGAAAGGGTAAGAGAGATGTGTGGTAATGAAAAGAGTGTGGTGGGAGAGCAGAAGAGGGTGTATTGAAATGGTTTGTCACATGGGGAGAATGAGTCAGTAAAAGATTGATAAGTGGATGTATATATCAGAGTTGGAGGGAACGAGGAGTGGGAGACCAAATTGAGGAGAAGGATGGAGTGAAAATGGATTTTGAACGATCGGGCCTGAACATGCAGGTGGGTGAAAGGTGTGCAAGGAATAGAGTGAATTGGAACGATTGGGAATACCGGGGTCCGACGTGCTGTCAATGGATTGAACCAGGGCATGTGAAGCGTCAGGGGTAACCATGGAAGTTGTGTGGGGCCTGGTGTGGAAAGGGATAAACTGTGGTTTCAGTGCATTATACATGACGATAGAGACTGTGTGTGAACGAATGTAGCCTTGGTGTCTTTTCCTAACGCTACATCGTGCCCGTGCTGGGGGGAGGGGGTGTGTCACATCATGTGTGGGGGGTGCGACGAAAATGATTAAAGGCAGCAAGTATGGAATAACTATGTACATGTGTATATATGGTATGTGTCTGTTTATGCGTATATATATATATATATATATATCTATATATATATATATATATATATATATATATATTTATATATATATATATATATATATATATATATATTACGTAGAAAAGCATAGTATGTATATGTGAGTGTGTGGACGTGTCTTACATACATGCGTATGGTGGGTGGGTTGGGCCATTCTTCCGTCTGTTTTCCTGCGCTACCTCGCTAACGCGGGATACAGCGACAAAGTATAAGTATAGATTAATATATATATATATATATATATATATATATATATATATAAAATATATAATATATATATAACGTATATAGTATATAAATAATCATGCCGTGCTTGTCCTCCCGTGCTTTTCGTCGTGAGGTAGCGCAAGAAACGACTGCGAAGAAATGCCCAACGCCACCCCCAGACCAACGAATGTAACACACACCCACGGCCCACGCAACGCAATCTAGGCATACCTACATACATCTCAATGTACACAAATATATACACAGAACGCGCGCGCGCATACATATATACCCATCAGGCACACAAATCACACTGTCCCTCCCCTATTCATTCCCATCGCCACTTCGCCACACATGGAATACCATCCCCCTTCCCCCTTCATGTGTCGAGGTCCGACTAAGAAAAGGCAACAAAGGCCACATTCGTTCACACTCAGTCTCCAGCTGTCCACGCAATAATGCCCCGAAACCACAGCTCCCTTTCCACATCCAGGCCCCACACAATTTCCATGGTTTACCCCAGACGCTTCACATGCCCTGATTCAATCCACTGACAGCACGTCAACCCGGTATACCACATCGATCCAATTCACTCTATTCCTTGCCCGCCTTTCACCTCCTGCATGTTCAGGCCCCGATCACACAAAATCTTTTTCACTCCATCTTTCCACCTCCAATTTGGTCTCCCAATTCTCCTCGTTCCCCTCCACCTCCGACACATATATCCTCTTGGTCAATCTTTCCTCACTCATTCTCTCCATGTGACCAAACCATTTCAAGACACACTCTTCTGCTCTCTCAACCACACTCTATTTATTGCCTCACATCTCCCTTACCCTTTCATTACTTATTCGATCGAACCACCTCACACCACACATTGTCCTCAAACATCTCATTTCCAGCACATCCATCCTCCTGCGCACAATTCCTATCCATAGCCCACGCCTCGCAACCATATACAAACATTGTTGGATCCATATTCCCTTCAAACATACCATTTTGCTTCCGAGATAATGTTCTCGACTTCCTCACATTCTTCAAGGCTCCCAGGATTTTCGCCCCCTCCCCCAACCCTGTGACTCACTTCCGCTTCCATGGTTCCATCCGCTGCCAAATCCACTCCGAAATATCTAAAACACTTCACTTCCTCCAGTTTTTCTCCATTAACTTAACCTCCCAAGTGACTTGAACCTCAATCCCTACTGTTACCTAATAACCTTGCTCTTATTCACATTTACTCTCAGCTTTCTTCTTTCACACACTTTATCAAACTCACTCACCAACTTCTGCAGTTTCTCACATGAATCAGCCACCAGCGCTGTATCATTAGCGAACAACAATTGACTCACTTCCCAAGCTCTCTCATCCACAACAGACTTCATACTTGCCCTCTTTCCAAACTTCGCATTCACCTCCCTAACAACCCCATCCATAAACAAATTAAACAACCATGGAGACATCACACACCCCTGCCGCAAACCTACATTCACTGAGAACCAATCACTTTCCTCTCTTCCTACACGTACACATGCCTTACATCCTCGATAAAAACTTTTTCACTGCTTCTAACAACTTGCCTCCCACACCATATATTCTTAATACCTTCGGCAGAGCATCTCTATCAACTCTATCATATGCCTTCTCCAGATCCATAAATGCTACATACAAATCCATTTGCTTTTCTAAGTATTTCTCACATACATTCTTCAAAGCAAACACCTGATCCACACATCCTCTACTACTTCTGAAACCACACTGCTCTTCCCCAATCTGATGCTCTGTACATGCCTTCACCATCTCAATCAATACCCTCCCATATAATTTACCAGGAATACTCAACAAACTTATACCTCTTTAATTTGAGCACTCACTCGTATCCCCTTTGCCTTTGTTACAAGAAGGAGATGGAGTGAGTATTTTGAAGGTTTGTTGAATGTGTTTGATGATAGAGTGGCAGATATAGGGTGTTTTGTTCGAGGTGGTGTGCGAAGTGAGAGGGTCAGGGAAAATGATTTGGTAAACAGAGAAGAGGTAGTAAAAGCTTTGCGGAAGATGAAAGCCGGCAAGGCAGCAGGTTTGGATGGTATTGCAGTGGAATTTATTAAAAAAGGGGTGACTGTATTGTTGGACTGGTTTACGGTAAGGTTATGTAATGGTAAGTCATGATCATGGTGAGTGATGCCCTGAGGATTGGCGAAATGCGTGCATAGTGCCATTGTACAAAGGCAAAGGGGATAAGAGTGAGTGCTCAAATTACAGAGGTATAAGTTTGTTGAGTATTCCTGGTTATATATATATATAATATATATATATATATATATCTATATATATATATATATATAATATATATATATAAATATATATATATAATTATATATATATATAATATATATATAATATATATATATAAAATATATAATATATATATAAATATATAAATATATAAATATATAAAAAAAGAGAAATTGTTGTATGACATATGTATGGTATCAGATAGATAAGGAGCGTGAACGAACCTTCAGTGGGAGACAACAGGTGCTGGTGCCAGTCCAGCTCAGACTATCTCACTGATGCTGTTGATGAAGACTGATCAGCAGTCCCAGGCCTAGTTTGGATCCTTGCCTTGACGACGGTCCCTCCCCTGCTCGTTTGTGTCTTACAAAAATGTTAGTTATTGTAATTTACGTGTCGTCTTCGCTCGAAACATCCATTTCTCTTACTCCCCTCGGTTCTCTGTTTTCTTATACCTCCTGTGGTTGCAGGCACCTGAAGGTAAAAGCTTAAACAGCTATCTTAATTGATAAATGGAGAAAAAACAAGTGTGCGAGTAAAGGTATGAAATGGGTGGGTTACTGAATGATTCTTGAGAGGTGTAGTGTAATAAGAAAAGAATGGGAAAAAGAAAAGAAAAAAGATAGAGATATAGATAGTAGAACCTGTCGCATATATTTCCACTGACGCCTAACTGATCCTTTTTTTTTAAGCAGTGTTAAAGTCAAACCACCTCGCTTGGACCTTGGGTCTGTGTGGTCTGTGTGCCTATGTAACTCTATGTAACTCAAACTGGCCAACTGAGCATCTGTAAGTTTAGGGTTTGAAGAGCATCTGTGGTCATCAACCAGAATCTCCTCCATGCACACTCGTATATTGATCATCATTCATATATGCGAGCTGTAGGGGTCAAACATGAGGTGGTTTATACCGGTTATGTTCTCATATACAGTGCTGTTTACATGAGACTGCCCCTGCTGCTTTATTCATATATATATATATATATATATTATATATATATATATTATATATATATATATATTATATATATATATTCTTTTTCTTTCTTTCAAATATTCGCCATTTCCCGCATTAGCAAGGTACGTTAAGAACAGAGGACTGGGCCTTTGAGGGAATACCCTCACCTGGCCCAATTCTCTGTTCCTTCTTTGGGAAAAAAAAAAAAAAAAAAAAAACGAGAGGGGAGGATTTCCAGAAGCCCCCCGCTCCCTCCCTTTTAGTCGCTTCTACGACACGAGGGAATACTGGGAAGTATTCTTTCTCCCCTATCCCCAGGGATAATATATATATATATTATATATATATATATCTATATATATATATATATTTATATATATATATATATATATATATATTAATATATATATATAATAATATATAATATATATATTATAATATATATATAATACTCAATCGCTGTTTTCCCGCTTCAGCGACGTAGCACAGGTAAAGGACGATGGAATGGCCCAACCACCCACATACACATACATATACATAAACACCTATACACGCACATATACAAACTTAACACTTCAACAATACATACATAGACATCCATGTACATAATTATACTTGCTGCCTTCATCCATTTCCGTCGCCAACGTCACACACGAAATAGCATCCCCCCTCTCTCCGCCCAACAAGGTAGCGCCAGGAAAAGACTAAAAAGGCCACATTCGTTCACACTCAGTTCTTTAGCTGTCATGTGTAATGCAACGAAGCCACGGCTCCCTTTCCACATCCAGGTCCCACAAAAAGTTTTCATGGTTTACCCCAGACGCTTCACATGCCCTGGTTCAATCCATTGACACCACGTCGACCCCGGTATACCACAGTTCACTCTATTCCTTGCAAGCCTTTCACCCTCCTGTATGTTCAGGCCCCGATTGCTCAAATTCATTTTCACTCCATCCTTCCACCTCCAATTTGGTCTCCCGCTTCTCCTCACTCTCTCTACCTCTGACACATATATCCTCTTTGTCAATCTTTCCTCACTCATTCTCTCCATGTGACCAAACCATTTCAAGACACACTCTTCTGCTCTCTCAACCACACTCTATTTATTGCCTCACATCTCCCTTACCCTTTCATTACTTATTCGATCGAACCACCTCACACCATACATTTTCCTCAAACATCCCATTTCCAACACTTCCACCTTCCTCCGCAAAACCCTATCTATAGCCCACGCCTCGCAACCATATAACATTGTTGGAATAACTATTCCTTCATACACACATTTTTGCTCTCCGAGATAACGTCCTCGACTTCCTCACAACCCTCAACGCTCCCAGAACCTTCGCCCCCTCCCCAACCCTGTGACTCACTTCCGCTTCCATGGTTCCATCCGCTGCCAAATCCACTCCGAAATATCTAAAACACTTCACTTCCTCCAGATTTTTCCATTCACACGTACCTCCCAATTAACTTGTCGCTCAACCCTACTGAACCTTCTAACCTTGCTCTTATTCACATTTACTCTCAGCTTTCTTCTTTCACACACTTTATCAAACTCACTCACCAACTTCTGCAGTTTCTCACCCGAATCATCCACCAGCGCTGTATCATTAGCGAACAACAATTGACTCACTTTCCAAGCCCTCTTATGCACAACAGAAAGCATGCTTGTAACTCTCTCCAAAGCACTTGCATTCACCTCCCTAACAACCCCATCTATAAAGAAATTAAACAACCACGGAGACATCACGCACCCCTGCCGCAAACCGACGTTCACTGGGAACCAATCACTTTCTTCTCTCCCTACACGTACACATGCCTTACATCCTCGATAAAAACTTTTCACTGCTTCTAACAACTTGCCTCCCACGCCATATATTCTTAATACCTTCCACAGAGCATCTCTATCAACTCTATCATATGCCTTCTCCAGGTCCATAATTGCTACATACAAATCCATTTGTTTTCCTAAGTATTTCTAACATACATTCTTCAAAGCAAACACCTGATCCACACATCCTCTACTACTTCTGAAACCACACTGCTCTTCCTCAATCTGATGCTTTGTATAAGCCTTCAACCTTTTCAACCAATATCCTCCCATATAATTTTCCAAGAATACTAAACAAACTTATACCTCTGTAATGTGAACACTCGCCTCTATCCCTTTTGCCTTTGTACAATGACACTATCCATGCATTCCGCCAATCCTCAGGCACTTCACCATGAACCAATTATACAATGAATATCCTCACCAACCAGTCAACAACACAGTCACCCACTTTTTTTTATAACTTCCACTGCAATACCATCCAAACCCGCTGCCTTGCCAGCTTTCATTTTCCGTAAAGCTTTCACTACCTCTTCTCTGTTTACCAAATCATTTTCCCTGACCCTCTCACTTCCATCTTGGTTACATCCACACACATCAAGACACCCCAGTCTAAGCCTTAGAGGAGGATGAGCACTCCACGCATGACTCCTTGTTTTCCTTTTTAGGAAATTAAGATACAAGGAGGGGAGGGTTTCTAGCCCCCTCTCCCATCCCCTTTATTTGCCTTTTACGACACGCGGGGAATGCGTTGGAAATGAGAGGGTCAGGGAAAATGATTTGGTAAACAGAGAAGAGGTAGTGAAAGCTTTACGGTAAATGAAAGCTGGCCAGGCGGCGGCTTTGGATGGTATTGCAGTGGAATTTATAAAAAAAAAAGTGGGTGACTGTGTTGTTGACTGGTTGGTGAGGATATTCATTGTATAATTTTATCTTATATATTGTATCTTATATATTGTATCTTAATTTCCTAAAAAGGAAAACAAGGAGTCATGCGTGGAGTGCTCATCCTCCTCTAAGGCTTAGATTGGGGTGTCTAGATTTGTGTGGATGTAACCAAGATGGAAAAAAAAGTAGAGATAGGTAGTATGTTTGAGGAAAGGAACCTGGATGTTTTGACTCTGAGTGAAACGAAGCTCAAGGGTAAAGGGGAAGAGTGGTTTGGGAATGCCTTGGGAGTAAAGTCAGGGGTTGGTAAGGGAACAAGAGCAAAGGAAGGAGTAGCACTATTCCTGAAGCAGGAGTTGTGGGAGTATTTGATAGAGTGTAAGAAAGTAAACTCTAGATCGATATGGGTAAAACTGAGAGTGGATGAAGAGAGATGGGTTATTATTGGTGCCTATGCACCTGGTCATGAGAAGAAAGATCATGAGAGGCAAGTGTTTTGGGAGCAACTGAGTGAGTGTGTTAGCAGCTTTGATGCGCGAGACTGGGTTATAATGATGGATGATTTGAATGCAAAGGTGAGTAATGTGGCAGTTGATGGTATAATTGGTGTACATGGGGTGTTCAGTGTTGTAAATGGAAATGGTGAAGAGCTTGTGGATTTGTGTGCTGGAAAGGACTAGTGATCTGAATACCTGGTTTAAAAAGACAGGTATACATAAGCATACTTATGTAGGTAGGAGAGACAGCCAGAAAGCGTTATTGGATTAAGTGTTGACTGATAGGCGTGTGAAAGAGAGACTTTTGGACGTTAATGTGCTGAGAGGTGCAACTGGAGGGATGTCTGATCATTATCTTATGGAGGCGAATGTGAAGATATGTAGAGGTTTTCAGAGAAGAGAAAATATTTGGGTGAAGAGAGTGATGAGAGTAACTGAGCTTGGAAAGGAGACTTCTGTGAGGAAGTACCAGGAGAAATTGAGTGCAGAATGGAAGAAGGTGTGAGCAAGTGACGTTAGGGGAGTGGGGGAGGAATGGAATGTATTCAGGGAAGCAGTGATGGCTTGTGCAAAAGATGCCTGTGGCATGAGAAGCGTGGGAGGTGGGCAGATTAGAATGGGTAGTGAGTGGTGGGAAGAAGAAGTAAGATTGTTAGAGAAAGAGAAGAGAGAGGCATTTGGACGATTTTTCAGGGAAATAGTGCAAATAGCTTGGAGATGTGTAAAAGAAAGAGACAAGAGGTCAAGAGAAAGGTGCAAGAGGTGAAAAAGAGGGCAGATGAGATTTTGGGTGAGAAAGTATCACTAAGTTTTAGGGAAAATAAAAAGATGTTTTGGAAGAAGGTAAATAAAGAACATAAGACTAGAGAACAGATGGGAACATAGATGAAAGGGTCAAATGGGGAGGTAATAACAAGTAGTGGTGAAGTGACAGGGAGATGGAGTGAGTATTTTGAAGGTTTGTTGAATGTGTTTGATGATAGAGTGGCAGATATAGGGTGTTTTGTTCGAGGTGGTGTGCGAAGTGAGAGGGTCAGGGACAATGGTTTGGTAAACAGAGAAGAAGTAGCGAAAGCTTTGCGGAAGATGAAAACAGCAAGGCGGCGGGTTTGGATGGCACTGCAGTGGAATATATCAAAAGAGGGGGTGACTGTATCGTTGACTGGTTGGTGACGATATTCAATATATGTAGGCTCATGGTGAAGTGCCTGAGGATTGGCGGAATGCTTGCATAGTGCCATTGTACAAAGGCAAAGGAGATAAAGGTGAGTGTTCAAATTACAGAGGTATAAGTTTGTTGAGTATTCCTGGGAAATTATATAGGAGGGATATTGATTGAGAGAGTCAAGGCATGCACAGAACATCAGATTGGGGAAGAGCAGTGTGGTTTCAGAAGTGGTAGAGGATGTGTTGATCAGGTGTTTGCTTTGAAGAATGTATGTGAGAAATAGAAAAACCAATGGATTTGTATGTAGCAATAATGGACCTGGAGAAGGCATATGATAGAGTTGATAGAGATGCTCTGTGGAAGGTATTAAGAGTATATGGTGTAGGAGGCAAGTTGCTGGAAGCAGTGAAAAGTTTTTATCGAGAACGTAAGGCATGTGTACGTGGAGGAAGAGAGGAAAGTCACTGGTTCTAAGTGAATGTAGGTTTGCGGCTGGGGTGCGTGATGTCTCCATGGTTGTTTAATTTGTTTATGGATGGGGTTGTTAGGGAGGTGAATGCAAGAGTTTTAGAGAGAGGGGCAAGAAGGCAGTCTGTTGTGGATGTGAGGGCTTGTGAAGTGAGTCAGTTGTTGTTCGCTGATGATACATCGCTGGTGGCTGATTCGGGTGAGAAACTGCAGAAGCTGGTGACTGAATGTGGTAGAGTGTGTGAAAGAAGAAAGCTGAGAGTAAATGTGAATAAGAGCAAGGTTATTAGGTACAGTAGGGTTGAGAGGCAAGTCAATTGGGAGGTAAGTTTGAATGGAGAAAAACTGAAGGAAGTGAAGTGCTTTAGATATCTGGGAATGGATTTGGCTGCGGATGGAACCATGGAAGCGGAGGTGAGTCACACGATGGGGAGGGGGCGATGGTTTTGGGAGCGTTGAAGAATGTGTAGAAGGAAAGCAAAAATGGGTATGTTCGAAGGAATAGTGGTTCCAACAATGTTATATGGTTGCGAGGCGTGGGCTATGGATAGGGTTGTGCTGAAGAGGGTGGATGTGTTGCAAATGAGATGTTTGAGGACAATATGTGGTGTGAGGTTTTGATCGAGTAAGTAATGAAAGGGTAAGAGAGATGTGTGGTAATGAAAAGAGTGTGGTGGGGAGAGCAGAAGAGGGTGTATTGAAATGGTTTGGTCACATGGGGAGAATGAGTCAGTAAAGATTGATAAAGAGGATGTATATGTCAGAGTTGGAGGGAACGAGGAGTGGGAGACCAAATTGGAGGAGGAAGGATGGAGTGAAATGGATTTTGAACGATCGGGGCCTGAACATGCAGGTGGGTGAAAGGTGTGCAAGGAATAGAGTGAATTGGAACGATGTGGTATACCGGGGTCGACGTGCTGTCAATGGATTGAACCAGTGCATGTGAAGCGTCAGGTGTAAACCGTGGAAAGTTATGTGGGCCTGGATGTGGAAAGGGAACTGTGGTTTCAGTGCATTATACATGAGACTAGAGACTGAGTGTGAACGAATGTAGCCTTTGCTGTCTTTTCCTAACGCTACATCGTGCACGTGCGGGGGGAGGGGGGTGTCACTTCATGTGTGGCGGGAGTGGCGACGCAAATGAATAAAGGCAGCAAGTATGAATAACTATGTACATGTGCATATATGTATGTGTCTGTTTATGCGTATATATATATATATATATATATATATATATATATATATATATATATATATATATATATATATATATATATATATATATATATATATATACGTAGAAATGCATAGGTATGTATATGTGAGTGTGTGGACGTGTCTGTACATACATGCGTATGTGGGTGGGTTGGGCCATTCTTCCGTCTGTTTTCCTGCGCTACCTCGCTAACGCGGGATACAGCGACAAAGTATAAGTATAGATTAATATACATGTATATATATATATATATATATATATATATATATATATATATATATATATATATATATATATATATATATATTTTGCCGCTGTCTCCCGCGTTTGCGAGGTAGCGCAAGGAAACAGACGAAAGAAATGGCCCAACCCACCCCCATACACAATGTACACACACCCACGCCCACGCACGCAAATATACATACCTATACATCTCAATGTACACATATATATACACAGACAGACACATACATATATACCCATGCACACAATTCACACTGTCTGCCCCTATTCATTCCCATCGCCACTTCGCCACACATGGAATACCATCCCCCTTCCCCCTCATGTGTACGAGGTACCACTAAGAAAAGGCAACAAAGGCCCCATTCGTTCACACTCAGTCTCCAGCTGTCACGCAATAATGCCCGAAACCACAGCTCCCTTTCCACATCCAGGCCCCACACAACTTTCCATGGTTTACCCCAGACGCTTCACATGCCCTGATTCAATCCACTGACAGCACGTCAACCCCGGTATACCACATCGATCCAATTCACTCTATTCCTTGCCCGCCTTTCACCCTCCTGCATGTTCAGGCCCCGATCACACAAAATCTTTTTCACTCCATCTTTCCACCTCCAATTTGGTCTCCCAATTCTCCTCGTTCCCTCCACCTCCGACACATATATCCTCTTGGTCAATCTTTCCTCACTCATTCTCTCCATGTGACCAAACCATTTCAAAACACCCTCTTCTGCTCTCTCACCCACGCTCTTTTTATTTCCACACATCTCTCTTACCCTTACATTACTTACTCGATCAAACCACCTCACACCACACATTGTCCTCAAACATCTCATTTCCAGCACATCCATCCTCCTGCGCACAATTCTATCCATAGCCCACGCCTCGCAACCATACAACATTGTTGGAACCACTATTCCTTCAAACATACCCATTTTTGCTTTCCGAGATAATGTTCTCGACTTCCACACATTCTTCAAGGCTCCCAGGATTTTCGCCCCCTCCCCCACCCTATGATTCACTTCCGCTTCCATGGTTCCATCCGCTGCCAGATCCACCCCCAGATATCTAAAATACTTTACTTCCTCCAGTTTTTCTCCATTCAAACTTACCTCCCAATTGACTTGAACCTCAACCCTACTGTACCTAATAACCTTGCTCTTATTCACATTTACTCTTAACTTTCTTCTTTCACACACTTTACCAAACTCAGTCACCAGCTTCTGCAGTTTCTCACATGAATCAGCCACCAGCGCTGTATCATCAGCGAACAACAATTGACTCACTTCCCAAGCTCTCTCATCCACAACAGACTTCATACTTGCCCCTCTTTCCAAAACTCTCGCATTCACCTCCCTAACAACCCCATCCATAAACAAATTAAACAACCATGGAGACATCACACACCCCTGCCGCAAACCTACATTCACTGAGAACCAATCACTTTCCTCTCTCCCTACACGTACACATGCCTTACATCCTCGATAAAAACTTTTTCACTGCTTCTAACAACTTGCCTCCCACACCATATATTCTTAATACCTTCGGCAGAGCATCTCTATCAACTCTATCATATGCCTTCTCCAGATCCATAAATGCTACATACAAATCCATTTGCTTTTCTAAGTATTTCTCACATACATTCTTCAAAGCAAACACCTGATCCACACATCCTCTACCACTTCTGAAACCACACTGCTCTTCCCCAATCTGATGCTCTGTACATGCCTTCACCATCTCAATCAATACCCTCCCATATAATTTACCAGGAATACTCAACAAACTTATACCTCTGTAATTTGAGCACTCACTCTTATCCCCTTTGCCTTTGTACAAGAAGGAGATGGAGTGAGTATTTTGAAGGTTTGTTGAATGTGTTTGATGATAGAGTGGCAGATATAGGGTGTTTTGGTCGAGGTGGTGTGCAAAGTGAGAGGGTTAGGGATAATGATTTCGTAAACAGAGAAGAGGTAGTAAAAGCTTTGCGGAAGATGAAAGCCGGCAAGGCAGCAGGTTTGGATGGTATTGCAGTGGAATTTATTAAAAAAGGGGGTGACTGTATTGTTGACTGGTTTACGGTAAGGTTATTTAATGTATGTATGACTCATGGTGAGGTGCCTGAGGATTGGCGAAATGCGTGCATAGTGCCATTGTACAAAGGCAAAGGGGATAAGAGTGAGTGCTCAAATTACAGAGTTATAAGTTTGTTGAGTATTCCTGGTTATATATATATATATATATATATATATATATATGTATATATATATATATATATATATATATATATATATATATATATATATATATATATATATATATATATATATATATATATATATATATATATATATATATATTTATATATAAGATAAAGAGAAATTGTTGTATGACATAGTATGTATCAGATAGATAAGGAGCGTGAACGAACCTTCAGTGGGAGACAACAGGTGCTGGTGGCCAGGTCCAGCTCAGACTATCTCACTGATGCTGTTGATGAAGACTGATCAGCAGGTCCCAGCCTAGTTTGGATCCTTGCCTTGACGACGGTCCCTCCCCTGCTCGTTTGTGTCTTACAAAAATGTTGTTATTGTAACATACGCTGAGTCTTCGCTCGAAACGATCCATTTCTTTCTTACTCCCCTCATGCTCTCTGTTTTCTTCATACCTCCTGTGGTTGCAGGCACCTGAAGGTAAAGCTATAAACAGCTTTCTTAATTGATAAATGGAGAAACAGAGTGTGCGAGTTAAAGGGTATGAATGGGTGGGTTACTGAATGATTCTTGAGAGGTGTAGTGTAGAAAAGAATGGGAAAAAGAAAAGAAAAAAGATAGAGATATAGATAGTAGAACCTGACGCATATATTCCACTGCGCCTCACTAGACTCCTTTTTTTTTAAGCAGTGTTAAAGTCAAACCACCTCGCTTGGACCTTGGGTCTGTGTGGTCTGTGTGCCTATGTAACTCTATGTAACTCAAACTGGCCAACTGAGCATCTGTAAGTTTAGGGTTTGAAGAGCATTCTTGTGGTCATCAACCAGAATGTCCTCCATGCACACTCGTATATTGATCATCATTCATAATATGCGAGCTGTAGGGGTCAAACATGAGGTGTTTATACCGGTTATGTTCTCATATACAGTGCTGTTTACATGAGACTGCCCCTGCTGCTTTATTCTATATATATATATATATATATATATATATATATATATATATATATATATATATATATATATATATATATATAATACTCAATCGCTGTTTCCCGCTTCAGCGACGTAGCACAGGTAAAGGGACGAAGAATGGCCCAACCACCCACATACACATACATATACATAAACACCTATACACGCACATATACATACTTATACACTTCAACAATACATACATAGACATCCATGTACATAATTATACTTGCTGCCTTCATCCATTTCCGTCGCCAACCCGTCACACACGAAATAGCATCCCCCCCCTCTCTCCGCCCAACAAGGTAGCGCCAGGAAAAGACTAAAAAGGCCACATTCGTTCACACTCACTTTCTAGTTGTCATATGTAATGCACCGAAACCACAGCTCCCTTTCCACATCCAGGCCCCACGGACCTTTCCATAGTTTACCCCAGACGCTTCACATATCTGGTTCAATCCAGTGACAGCACGTCGACCCAATTCAATCGTTCCAGTTCACTCTACCCCTTGCACGCCTTTCACCCTCCTGTATGTTCAGGCCCAGCTCGCTCAAAATCTTTTTCACTCCATCCTTCCATCTCCAATATGGTCTCCCACTTCTCCTTCCCTCTACCATTAACACATGTATCCTCTATGTCAATCTTTCGTCACTAATTCTCTCCATGTGTCCAAACCACAGTGTTTTTATTACCACACATCTCTCTTACCCTTTCATTACTCACTCGATCAAACCACATTACACCACATATTGTCCTCAAACATCTCATTTCCAGCACATCCACTCTCCTCCGCACAACACTATCTATAGCCCATGCCTCGCAACCATATAACATTGTTCGAACCACTATTGTCATTTGGTTGCCATAATATGTTTTGTGTGTTGCGTTATTTGGAGTTTCTGCCGCTGTGACATTCTTTTGCATGAAGTATTTTAGATGTCCGTCGAAGTCGAAGGTCTTTTAGCCGTTATTAATGAGGGTTTGTTTGATCCATTTTGTTTCCTCGTGGAGTATATGTCAGTTCGATGCAGTCTTGTATGCTCGGCGTGGTAGTATGTTAACGATTCCAGTTTCGTAGCGTTTAGGACAATCACTTGTTGTATGTAGACATAGGCCGTGGAGGTCTGTTGGGTTGTTATGTATTGCCCAACATGTATTGTCATGTATTGCCATTCACCATATCATGGAGGAAAGATATCTTGTTGTTAACGCTCAGTTCATGAGTGAACATCAGAACTGAGTTATCTACCGTGATTGTCTCAAGATGGCTGATGTGTGCATCAGCTCTCATGATCATGAAAATGTCATCGACGTATTGCAGTACGTGGATGTGCGTAGTGATCCTTCTAGTAGGACATTCTTTTCGAGTTGACACATACAGAAGGCAGCTAAAGTGCTTCTCAGTTGAGAGCCTGTAGCCACTCGGCAGTTTGGCAGTAAAGGGAGCTGTCGATGTGTCGAACTGGAGGTTGCGTGGTGCAGGAGTTGCTGTAGGGTGATGTGATGTGGTGGGTGAAGCCCTAGGTGGATGTGAACGTTTTCTCAGATGTTGTCGATTGTGGCGTCTCTGGTAAAGTTGGTGAATAGGCTTTCGACGTCAGATGCATTGAGCCCACCTGCAGCAGTGGAGCATCTGAAGTAATTCATCCGCGGAAATGACTACGTATGTTGCAGTGAAGCGATTAAAGCGATTCATGATGTTAAGTTCTCTGACTGTGTTGTGTGCTGGAGTGATGACCTGAGAAATGATGGGGTTTGTGTCTTGACGTTGACAGATGTGTGGTGTCTTGTGATGGGTGTCGACCACTGTTTGCCCTTGAGTGTGTTGATGGTGCTGATGAGTTTGTTCAGTTTGGTCTTGAGTTGTGTGGGAATCGTGCGACCTTCTGAAATTTTGCAGTGTCGTAGAGGACGTTGTTAAGCGCGCGTTGTTTGTCTTCTGTGTTGAGGATAATGTAGAGGTTTGAGTTCTCTGCTTTTCGTTTTGTCTATTTCTTTTTTCCTTTTAATTCTTTGTCTGCTGCGCTGAGTTGTGGGGTCAAGGAAGAACTCTTCTCCTGTTGTGACTATGTTGTTTTGTTCCTACTCCACACAGCTGGTCTTTCAGGTCGTTGTTTATGGTGATGATGTTTGCTGTTTGATGTTTGAATACATACTTTAAGTTGGATTCTTGTGGTGCAACCTACCGTTTACATAGCTCGCTGCTCATGATGAGGTTCCTTGTTTTTGTATTTCTGTAATATATAACAAGCTTGAATAGCTTACACAACATATATAACAAGTATATAACAAGCTTAGATAGCTTACACAGCTTACATAGCAAGTACATAACAAGCTTAAATAGCTTACACAACTTATATAACAAGTATTTAACAAGCTTAGATAGCTTACACAAGTTATATAACAAGTATGTAACAAGCTTAGATAGCTTACACAACTTATATAACAAGTATATAACAAGCTTAGATAGCTTACACAGCTTATATAACAAGTACATAATAAGTTTAGATAGCTTACACAGCTTAAGCAACATGTATATAACTGGGGAAACATAGTCCAGCCATCTTAAGACATATATGGTAGATAACATGACACTGCGTTACACATAAACTGTTTTCTTGAGAAAATGATATTAAAGTTCGAGAACTGATCTTTTACCCTGCCTTCTTCCCTCGAAATCTTCTCACTGATTTCTTTCAAATAATTTACAGATTTTCCTTCATTCATTCTCTTAACATGTTCAAACCACACTATCCCCACACTCCCCACACTTTCCCCAGTGTCACGTGCTCTTTTGACAACCTCTATTTTCCTTTCAATATTTAACCTGAGACTCTGATAATACCTTAACGAATCTAGAATCTTTTTCTTTTTTTTTTGAAAAGACGTTATTCTACCACATCTGAGAAAGTTACTGCCGAGAGATTCATACTCTTGTGACCATTGCAACTGCGTCCATTTCTCAACTGTTATTGAAGGGCGTTTAGTGTCAAAACTAAGACAGAAGTGCCGGGACTAAATTCAAATGAATTTACAAGGCTTTTTATAAAGCTGAGACTTTATCCAAGTGTGTATGTCCATATATCCATTCCAACTGCAATTTTATGTTATCTACACTCCTCAGGAAACCTGTTATCTTTCAAGTTCTATGCCGTGTTCAAAATACCCTCCTCGGAAATATCCCTTCAGCTCTTCGTATATATAGTCCAGCTTGCTTCTATCTATATACATCTTGGATCATTCTGCTTTATCGTACGTCTGGTATTACTTTCCGTAGGTATTTGCATCTCATACACTGTGGTGCTATTCGCCTTATGGCTGCATCTCTGTTTATCATATACCTCTAACCTCTAGAAATAAACACAAATCACTCCCCTGAAACTATCATCGTCCGTCATTACATCTCGGTCCAAAAGCTTACTTATCGCGATCCTCGTCATTCCCAGGTAATACAGTTATGATGGTCATCATACCAGAACCTAGTGGGAATAAGTGCTTGATAACACCGAGTGCCCACGACGTTGACGCCAGTAGGTCCTTGACGGCTGAGTTGGCAACATTTTCTCTCGTACGTTACCACACGAGAGTGAAGGAGTTACTGGCCCTTGTCCACAACAACGTTGCTAGAAAACTGTAAGTAACGCTTCTCGTATTGGCATCATCTGAAAGGAAAAACGATGATTCATCTGTGCCTAGTATTAGGCGTGACTTGTGTCAGGTGAAGTGATATTGCTTTTTTCACGGTTGTTGACACGGCGCTGACTGATAATGCCTAACTCATGTCCAACTCATTTAAGTTATATGTACAGTAGTTAACACAAGTTTCTGTAATACTCTTTGGGAAACATTATGAGACCATGGTCGATAGATATTGGTATATTAGTGCTGTTCGCGACGGAGGTTGGTGTACCTGTATTACTTACTGTGGTTGACATATGTTGATTTATTGTGATATTTTTTGTCGTATTCGTTGATCATGTTTGTACTTATTGTTCATAAGCCCTATAAGTCACTCACACTTATATATTTCAACATAAACCGAAAAATATGTAAAATATGCTTACTACTTCACAGAATCTGTGTAGTAACTTGATCTTCCATTTCGGTAGTCTATATTTTCCAACAGGGGGTTACCACAACCTCGAAACAGTATTGTTCTGGAATGGTACGTTTTCTCTCATATTGGTAAGCATCTAATATTGCGTCAGAAATGTGTGCTACTATTGTGTCGTTTTTCAAGAATATCCAAATATAAGAAGTGAATTCATGAAGTGGTTATCTTATTAGAATCGACCCGCGTGTGACTCATGGTCAGCAAAGGCTAAAAAGATTTTGGTGCTGAAATTGATTTGTGGAGATCAGCCTGTCATGGAGTCATTAATCTATCAACGGTCTGCAAAGATTCATTATTCACGATTCTTTCACAGCATCACAACACGAAACGTGCTCTGCGTTTGGATCATCACAAGACTCACCCCTCAACGTTTTTCTAAGGTAGGTGAGGCTAGATTTAGTCAGGCTGGGCTCAGTTGCAAGATCAACCTCATCTCACCTAACTTAGCTTAGAAATATGTTAGCAAGTGAATCTTCCGTTGATTTCTGTCTAGATTGCGTGGGAGTGATATCCTATCTTCACCCAGCATACTGCGTCGTACTGAACATTTCGACTTTCAATATAATGATGTTTACGTAAACGGTCGCTGTTAGATTACACCCACACTGTTCAGGGTCGCGTTCCCGACTCGTGGTAATACCGTGCTTTCAGGCAGATAATAGGGGTAGACATGGAGGGAGGAAAGATATAGAGGAGCAAAAAAGAGGAGGAAGGGTGAGGAGGACACACCAAGAGACGCCATTCTTCCACTGGTGTTAGCTACTCATCATTTCGGAAGAGTGTAATGCCTATAGGCTTCCCATGTGACGGTTGTGACTCTATCATCTTTATGAATATTTATCCAGCTCAGATCCGGTTAAAGAGTCAAAATCTTTAGATAATCATATACATCAAGGTTAGCTCTCCTTCAATCACAGTCGTTAATTTCGCCTCAAAATAGTCTCTGTTTTTCCCTATCTTACAGGATTTATAACTAGCTTCCTAGGGATATTTTTTTTTTCATTTTTTACAACATTTACATGACGTTCAAAGGTTGACGTACTCCATTGCTGAACTCGTAGAAATACCACAATTACGGCATTTGATCTAAGATAGGAGAGGTTCTGATCTGCTCTCGGCGTCGTGTGATGTGATCGTTCAGGATGGCAGCGTTGAGGAGAAGGTTGAAACATATAAAGCGGAAGTTCCTTATCACCTCGGGTCGTTCCTGAGCTACGAGGAAAACATTCGTCTGGTAAATTAGCAACAGACATTGTCACTATGGTATACCGACTAGAAAACTAACACTTGGTGAACTACACATTTCTTGATTCTGAACATATTGACCCTAACATCTCTTGATTCTAATAATGGTGTAAATTGAATGCCGGTCGAATTCATCTTTTTGGTAATAGATCTCAATACCCATCCACACTTTTACCATTTTTAATGTTTTGTGAACTTAGTGGTGACCTCATCGTTGATTTCAGGTCAGCAGTAATGTGAAGCAACAGTTGCCTGGCTTGTGGTCTATCCTGACAATGGAGCACCCAAGTTACATCACGGAATCTGTTGTTTTCCTGCCTCTTTCTTTTCTGAGCTTGTTCTTCCCCGCTCAACCAAGAGTCCTCAAACAAACTCCTTGATTCTTTAACTCCCAAAACCTTTCCCATATAGTTAGGAGATTTCCATTACCTTTACCTAACCTTAATTCTGTGGGAAAGAGAGGAATTATCTTTTGAAGACTTTTTCTCTACTTCATCATCATACGCTATTTGAATTGTAATTCAGTCTTTTGATTTTCCTTGTTTTTCTTGGTATTTCCCTAAAGAGGTGTCTTACGCCTGTTCTACGCCTTTTTTTTTTTAATGGAGATAGGCTGATGGTTGATTGACTAGAATTAAGGTGAGGAAGTATTTAAGTTTTACTGCCCTTAACTTGACTAAATATTCTTCATTCCTCCTCAGTAAACAATCATTTGATTAGAAACAAACAATACCTAATCTCGTGAACATCATGTACCCAAAATATGCGATCATTTCATCTGTTGTGGGAGGGATCTTGCAGCGGCACACGATGAAAACCATAACATCCAAAAATTTCCAGTAGAATATCTGTAACATAGAAGTGGCCGGAAAATGATTATTAGACACTGGGAATATCCTCAGTTGCCTAACATTCCCCAGTATGAACGATGTCACTCTTTCAAAGAGTAAAATGACAAGGTTATCAGACTCAGCTCTGATAAGATATGATAGAGGCGTTACCAACACGGGGAAGATAGGGCGATTGTGTCACATCCAGGGTCGGCATTTCCTGTACTGAAGGATAGAATGACAGGGCTCATAAGCTTGCCTTTTCTATCCGAAAATACAGTTGTCTTTTTGACGTTCCCTAAGTGAGTATTTTCTCTAATGGCACATGGCTTTATCTATCTAAATATAGTCATAGATAAATCGTTTCTGCGATGGTGTTGGTGAAGGGCATATAGCATGGGGTAGGTTGAGGCAAACATGAGTCGCACATTATCAAGCATACTTAAGTTCGTATAAGGTGTTCTAATGAAGATAAAATTGTTGGACATCAGACATCATACAATATATCTCTATACTCAGTATGTTCTGTAATGTAAGGCAATAGCTCAACATCACGCGTGTATCCAGTATATATGACGATCGATTTATATGAATGTACATAAATCAAGCACATACAGTCGTGTATACCCAATACACAAGATTTACTCTCTTTGTTTACTTAGTCAAGCGTCATGATGATTATCATTTCTGTACTAAAATCCGAAGAAATGTTTTGGTAAATGTTGTCTGATTTGAATAGGAAAACCGAAAAGATGGAAAATCCTGTTATATTATACCTCCCCTGCTGATTATGGCACACGCAACGTCATTGAATGTCGAAATTGCAAACACTGAGAATTTTGATTTGTCCCCAGCCAATTTCAAAGCTTACCCTAGCATCAACCAGATCATTATGAGAGAATTGACAAAACGCAAAAACATAAAAAAAAAAAAGTTCAAGACACCCAGTTACCCAGGTCATCCCCCGTCGCGTGACCCTTCCTTAATCACTCTCCCTTACAAAGTTTACTGCCACACAAAGCACAAAGCTTGGTCTGTACAGATTGGTCTTGGACGGTGAGAATCAAGTGTGATGTTGGAATTTAGATAACTTGGTAAAATACTGTCACCTGATGAGGTGGATTGTCTCCACGAAACACGTCGTGCTACATGTATAGAAAAATTACATGTTAAATAGAATTGTATGGTCTCCTACTGAAGTGCAATTTCACCTTCATATATATATATATATATATATATATATATATATATATATATATATATATATATATATATATATATATATATATATATATATGTATGTATATATATACTTAATCGCCGTCTCCCGCGTCAGCGAGCTAGCGAAAGGAAACAGACGAGGAATGGCCCAACCCACCCACATACACAGACATATACATATATACACATGTACATATTCATACTTGCTGCCTTCATCCATTCTCGGCGCCACCCCGCCACACATAAAATAGCATCTCTCTCTCTCTCTCTCTCTCTCTCTCTCTCTCTCTCTCTCTCTCTCTCTCTCTCTCTCTCTCTCTCTCTCTCTCTCTCTCTCTCTCTCTCCTTCAGCGAGGCAGCGCCAGGAAAAGACAACAAAGGCCACATTTGTTCACTCAAAGTCTTTAGCTGTTAATGCGCCGAAATCACAGCTCCCTTTCCACATCCAGGCCCCACAGAACTGATGATTAATCTACACAAATCATCTATGGATGTGTTCATTTATGAAAGTTGTAGAAGTCAAGGAATTATAAAGTGATTTATCGCGGTACAATGAGTTAGGTAATGTGCTTTTGTCATTCCGAATAATATTATGACATTAAACAGCAACCATTTCACGCTGCAGGAAGATACAGGTACCCGTAACACGGATGTGTGACTATATATCCCGAAGACGCTTTGTGATTCCTTCCCCTTCACTGCATTCGTGGTCTGGTGGGAGTATTTAGACAGCAACATCTGAATACATCGTAAAAAATTATCATAATTCGCTAAGTACGCGCTATAGTTGATATTCGACAGACATTTAACCCTACCAGCCCATCTGAGTATAGAAACTCCACGGATTTAAATCATTACCGGAAGAAGAGCGTCGGAAAAGGCCTATGGTGACAACCAGACATTTTTGGATTTCTAGAGATTAAGTGTTAACTACCATGGTTACTGGTCTTATACACTAGCATAGTCTACCATCTCATGGGTCTCAGATCGTTCATTAGAAAATGTAAGATTTTAGGGAAGGCAAAACAAATCCAGTACAATTTTGGAACGATGCCAGTCGTGGCAAGAAGAAAATGGGCATAGAGAAACCAAACTGCTTCCATAATGTGTCTAAGATTGAGGACGATAAAACAGTTTTATGTATGTTGCATATTATTACTTTTATATACACTACATGTACATATGTATTCCGAAACGTTTACCAGTTAATCATGTAATATACAATTAAAAGCGTTTACCACTCAAGCGTTGTTTTAAAAGATTTACCAGTTCTTAGCCCAAACAGTAAGTTGTAGTTTACAACCTGCAGCCCATGTTTGTGTTAGACTTATAAGTATATAAATGTTACTTTGGAAATTTTTTGATACTCAGTAAAAATATTCAATACATTGTTACTAGAAACATTTTCCTATTATTTCCTTAAATCTTACCACAGATGGAAAGTTACTGGGGTGTGGGGCTCAAAAAAAGGAAAATATTTCCAGCAAACAAGACAGAATGATGGTCCATATATGACAGCTGTTTCAAATGAAAATATTACCTTTACAGAAGTTTTTCAGACATCAGCTGAGTGTCCTTTCATCACTTTATCATGGTACTTGGAGGGGAGAGATAGAACTCTATTGGGTGAAGAGGCGATTCACCTTCTTTTAGAATCGTTATCATGATCTTGAATATCTATATGGGATGTATCCTGCCATCTGGGTTGCCTTGCACACCTTCAACAAGTTCTCAAATATGTTTTCTGTAATTAGCAGCGTTAGGTTGAGCAGAATATGTCTGGTGACCTTCTTTTCTCCAGGAAATATATTTCAGGTGTTTCTGACGCTACAGTAACATCTGTGTGGTGTTTATGTATATATGCGTGCGTACCCGTGCGAGTGAGTGATTGTAGCCTTCTTGCGTAAACAGTGAAGCAGTGCGTGAGCGAGTGCTGCTCTCTGGTGGTGTGAAAGTAGTGTCTCTCTGTACAGTTATGTTACTAGTCTGAGTGGCAGGAGGTTTCGCGTTGGAATGTTATCTTGTGGTGATAAGAGAACGTATCCTGCAGCATTACTGTACAGACCTCTCTAGTAAATTCACCTGTCAAGCTTGTGTTTCCTGAAGCCGCCAGACTTCGCACAACAGTGGAACACATCGTTGCCAATAGACTTGAAGTGATCTCACTGTTTTCCTGTAATGTGTTTATATCTGCTGGGTTGGAAAGAGTGAGTTTACGGAAATTATTCGTAGATTTTTTATGACTAGTTCAGAGGCGAAAATACACCGGGGAAAGGGCGATGCACACCATTAATATCAGAAATAGGACTACCGTCAGGGAATTTTTATGAGTTGTTGGTAATCAAGCAATTTTGAACGAATTTTTCTTTTAGTAATGAATTGTAATTATCGTCAGTTATGTCTAAAAACGTGATACCAGCACAATCTTAGACTAATGACAAGAACAGGCAGGATTTGTCGGGCTCCGATACCCCCCTCTTTACCCCAAGGAATACAGTCAAGTTTGGCCCTTGGATAAGTTCGTTTTCTCGATCTTGTGATATGTGGTTTTTAGTTCTATATAATACATGTTGGTCCTCTCGTGCCTGGCTGTGTGGTGAGGACTGGTAAAGCAGGAGGAGAAGCGAGTCTCGTGCATGTCATCACAATATATCTGGGCTGCATTAGTTTTCCTGCTTCTTAGATTAGGTGATATGATCACGCCTGTGATTACTTCTTATCCTATGTGTGTCTAGTTTCTGTATCTTGTTCACTGTTGGCCAATCCATTCCTCATTCTTCCTCATTTCATCTGTGATGGCCACAGTCGGATCATCATGTGTTTGCCTGTGCGACCTTGGTTATCTTGAAAGGATGACTCACATGACCATCCCGATAGAGTGTAGCCATGACTTTCTGCCTCATGACGTAGCCTAGTTCGCTTGCCAGAGAGATAGAGAGTCTAGGTCCACTGTCGGTTGGGCTATGCCGGGCCGAGATTCAAACAGGAGTTAGAATTTTTATAGAATGTTTTTTTTTTTTATTTTTGCTGTCTCCCAGTCACCCCTCGTCGTGTTCACTTGCTTCCTATCTTCATTGTACCTACCTCTTGTGATACCCCCCACCCGCCCACTCACCCTTCTTCCTTCTGCGTATCGAAGTCCAGGTTCATAATCGATGGGTCACAACTTGAGCGTTTTTCGACATTTGTAAAAGATAGAAGTTTATGACCGAGAGAACAGAATATACAGTTTTGCTTTCAACACAGTTTTGCTTTCACCACGAAAATTAAGGTCATAATTAAGACGCCCTGTATTATAGAGTACTACTTAAGATATATTATGTTTAATAATCATGATATCATATTAAACATTCAGCAATCAATATGAAGTAAAAAACACACAGACGTGCAAAATGTTATGCTTTATCAACCAAATTAGTTTGTAGACTTTATTACTTTATGTAACATGTGATAAGCACGCTCTGAGGAGATATTGTTTCATGATGGCAATAAAGCTACGTATCTTATCAGGCAACAAGATAAAGTGGCTTGACTGTAAGCAGACCTATGTACCTGACAAACGAACACAGCTTACAAATGAGATCATCGCTTATACCCTACACAGAGAGTGGCTAACCTATCATTTAATATCCGTACGTTATGTCGATCAAGTATATGAATGTCGATCAGCAGAAAGCAAATATGGAATCCGAAGAGTTCTCTCCTCACCGAACAAGGAGGAATAAACGCGACTTGTTTATCTTTCCCCGACAATCGAAGAACGACCCACACTTCCCCCACAATGCTCTCCATGGCTGTAAGCCCACAGGCAACAAATGATTTCGTGATTCACGCCGCTTAAGTTAAATTTGCGAACGATGAGGTATGTGGGAGGCATGGGTGGTACACTGTCTTGTTAAGGTGAACTTGATAGCTCTTACTGATATATATATATATATATATATATATATATATATATATATATATATATATATTATACTTTGACGCTGTCTCCCGCTGTCTTCATCCATTTTCGCGGCAACCCCGCCACACATGAAATGACATCCCCCAACCCCCGCGCGCGCGAGGTAGCACTAGGAAAAGACAACAAAGGCCACATTCGTTCACACTCAGTCTCTAGCTGTCATATGTAATGTACCGAAACCACAGCTCTCTTACCACATCTAGGCAAAACAAAAACAAAAAAGTTTCCGTGGTTTACCCCACACGCTTCACATGCCCTGCTTCAATCCATTGACAGCACGTCGACCCCGGTATACCACATCGTTCCAATTCACTCTATCCCTTGCACGCCTTTCACCATCCTGCATGTTCAGGCCCCGATCGCTCAAAATCTTTTCCTTTACCCTTGAACTTCGTTTCACTCAGAGCCAAAACATTCAGGTTCCTTTCCTCAAACATACTACCTATCTATCCTTTTTCTCATCTTGGTTACATCCACACACATTTAGACACCCCAATCTGAGCCTTCGAGGAGTATGAGCACTCCCCTTGTGACTCCTTCTTCTGTTTCCCCTTTTAGAAAGTTAAAATATAAGGAGGGGAGGGTTTCTGGCCCTCCGCTTCCTTCCCCTTTAGTCGCCTTCTACGACACGTGAGGAATGCGTGGGAAGTATTCTTTCTCCCCTATCCCCAGGGATAATATATATGTATATATATATATATATATATATATATATATATATATATATATATTTTTTTTTTTTTTTAACTTTCTAAAAATGGGGAACAGAAGAAGGAGTCACGCGGGGAGTGCTCATCCTCCTCGAAGGCTCAGATTGGGGTGCCTAAATGTGTGTGGATGTAACCAAGATGTGAAAAAAGGAGAGATAGGTAGTATGTTTGAGGAAAGGAACCTGGATGTTTTGGCTCTGAGTGAAACGAAGCTCAATGGTAAAGGGGAAGAATGGTTTGGGAATGTCTTGGGAGTAAAGTCAGGGGTTAGTGAGAGGACAAGAGCAAGGGAAGGAGTAGCAGTACTCCTGAAACAGGAGTTGTGGGAGTATGTGATAGAATGTAAGAAAGTAAATTCTCGATTAATATGGGTAAAACTGAAAGTTGATGGAGAGAGATGGGTGATTATTGGTGCATATGCACCTGGGCATGAGAAGAAAGATCATGAGAGGCAAGTGTTTTGGGAGCAGCTGAATGAATGTGTTAGTGGTTTTGATGCACGAGACCGGGTTATAGTGATGGGCGATTTGAATGCAAAGGTGAGTAATGTGGCAGTTGAGGGAATAATTGGTATACATGGGGTGTTCAGTGTTGTAAATGGAAATGGTGAAGAGCTTGTAGATTTATGTGCTGAAAAAGGACTGATGATTTGGAATACCTGGTTTAAAAAGCGAGATATACATAAGTATACTTATGTAAGTAGGAGAGATGGCCAGAGAGCGTTATTGGATTACGTGTTAATTGACAGGCGCGCGAAAGAGAGACTTTTGGATGTTAATGTGCTGAGAGGTGCAACTGGAGGGATGTCTGATCATTATCTTGTGGAGGCTAAGGTGAAGATTTGTATGGGTTTTCAGAAAAGAAGAGTGAATGTTGGGGTGAAGAGGGTGGTGAGAGTAAGTGAGCTTGGGAAGGAGACTTGTGTGAGGAAGTACCAGGAGTGACTGAGTACAGAATGGAAAAAGGTGAGAACAATGGAAGTAAGGGGAGTGGGGGAGGAATGGGATGTATTTAGGGAATCAGTGATGGATTGCGCAAAAGATGCTTGTGGCATG
Organism: Panulirus ornatus; assembly: GCF_036320965.1. Classification (NCBI taxonomy): domain Eukaryota; kingdom Metazoa; phylum Arthropoda; class Malacostraca; order Decapoda; family Palinuridae; genus Panulirus; species Panulirus ornatus. The sequence goes on along the minus strand of NC_092242.1, from coordinate 26,411,660 downwards.
AGAAGAGTGGGAGGTGGGTTGATTAGAAAGGGTAGTGAGTGGTGGGATGAAGACGTAAGAGTATTAGTGAAAGAGAAGAGAGAGGCATTTGGACGATTTTTGCAGGGAAAAAATGCAATTGAGTGGGAGATGTATAAAAGAAAGAGACAGGAGGTCAAGAGAAAGGTGCAAGGGGTGAAAAAAAGGGCAAATGAGAGTTGGGGTGAGAGAGTATCATTAAATTTTAGGGAGAATAAAAAGATGTTCTGGAAGGAGGTAAATAAAGTGCGTAAGACAAGGGAGCAAATGGGAACTTCAGTGAAGGGCGCAAATGGGGAGGTGATAAGAAGTAGTGGTGATGTGAGAAGGAGATGGAGTGAGTATTTTGAAGGTTTGTTGAATGTGTTTGATGATAGAGTGGCAGATATAGGGTGTTTTGGTCGAGGTGGTGTGCAAAGTGAGAGGGTTAGGGAAAATGATTTGGTAAACAGAGAAGAGGTAGTAAAAGCTTTGCGGAAGATGAAAGCCGGCAAGGCAGCAGGTTTGGATGGTATTGCAGTGGAATTTATTAAAAAAGGGGGTGACTGTATTGTTGACTGGTTGGTAAGGTTATTTGATGTATGTATGACTCATGGTGAGGTGCCTGAGGATTGGCGGAATGCGTGCATAGTGCCATTGTACAAAGGCAAAGGGAATAAGAGTGAGTGCTCAAATTACAGAGGTATAAGTTTGTTGTGTATTCCTGGTAAATTATATGGGAGGATATTGATTGAGAGGGTGAAGGCATGTACAGAGCATCAGATTGGGGAAGAGCAGTGTGGTTTCAGAAGTGGTAGAGGATGTGTGGATCAGGTGTTTGCTTTGAAGAATGTATGTGAGAAATACTTAGAAAAGCAAATGGATTTGTATGTAGCATTTATGGATCTGGAGAAGGCATATGATAGAGTTGATAGAGATGCTCTGTGGAAGGTATTAAGAATATATGGTGTGGGAGGAAAGTTGTTAGAAGCAGTGAAAAGTTTTTATCGAGGATGTAATGCATGTGTACGTGTAGGAAGAGAGGAAAGTGATTGGTTCTCAGTGAATGTAGGTTTGCGGCAGGGGTGTGTGATGTCTCCATGGTTGTTTAATTTGTTTATGGATGGGGTTGTTAGGGAGGTGAATGCAAGAGTTTTGGAAAGAGGGGCAAGTATGAAGTCTGTTGGGGATGAGAGAGCTTGGGAAGTGAGTCAGTTGTTGTTCGCTGATGATACAGCGCTGGTGGCTGATTCATGTGAGAAACTGCAGAAGCTGGTGACTGAGTTTGGTAAAGTGTGTGAAAGAAGAAAGTTAAGAGTAAATGTGAATAAGAGCAAGGTTATTAGGTACAGAAGGGTTGAGGGTCAAGTCAATTGGGAGGTGAGTTTGAATGGAGAAAAACTGGAGGAAGTGAAGTGTTTTAGATATCTGGGAGTGGATCTGGCAGCGTTTGGAACCATGGAAGCGGAAGTGGATCATAGGGTGGGGAGGGGGCGAAAATTCTGGGAGCCTTGAAGAATGTGTGGAAGTCGAGAACATTATCTCGGAAAGCAAAAATGGGTATGTTTGAAGGAATAGTGGTTCCAACAATGTTGTATGGTTGCGAGGCGTGGGCTATGGATAGAGTTGTGCGCAGGAGGATGGATGTGCTGGAAATGAGATGTTTGAGGACAATGTGTGGTGTGAGGTGGTTTGATCGAGTAAGTAATGTAAGGGTAAGAGAGATGTGTGGAAAGAAAAAGAGCGTGGTTGAGAGAGCAGAAGAGGGTGTTTTGAAATGGTTTGGGCACATGGAGAGAATGAGTGAGGAAAGATTGACCAAGAGGATATATGTGTCGGAGGTGGAGGGAACGAGGAGAAGTGGGAGACCAAATTGGAGGTGGAAAGATGGAGTGAAAAAGATTTTGTGTGATCGGGGCCTGAACATGCAGGAGGGTGAAAGGAGGGCAAGGAATAGAGTGAATTGGAGCGATGTGGTATACCGGGGTTGACGGGCTATCAGTGGATTGAATCAAGGCATGTGAAGCGTCTGGGGTAAACCATGGAAAGCTGTGTAGGTATGTATATTTGCGTGTGTGGACGTATGTATATACATGTGTATGGGGGTGGGTTGGGCCATTTCTTTCGTCTGTTTCCTTGCGCTACCTCGCAAACGTGGGAGACAGCGACAAAGCAAAAAAAAAAAAATATATATATATATATATATATATATATATATATATATATATATATATATATATATATATATATATATATATTCCTGAGTCCACGGGGAAAAATGAAACACGATAAGCGTTTTGATCACGCGCAAAATTGTGATCCTTTCCAATATATATATATTATATATAAATATATATATATATATATATATATATATATATATATATATATATATATATATATATATATATATATGTATATGTATATATATTATCCCTGGGGATAGGGAATTAAGAATACTTCCCACGTATTCCCTGCGTGTCGCAGGAGGTGACTAAAAGGGGAGGGAGCGGGGGGCGGGAAATCCTCCCCTCTCGTTTTTTTTTTTTTTTTCAATTTTCCAAAAGAAGGAACAGAGGGGGCCAGGTGAGGATATTCCAAAAAAGGCCCAGTCCTCTGTTCCTAACGCTACCTCGCTAACGCGGGAAATGGCGAACAGTTTAAAAGACAAAAGAATGTATATATATATATATATATATATATATATATATATATATATATATATATATTAATTATACTTTGTCGCTGTCTCCCGCGTTAGCGAGGTAGCGGAAGGAAACACGAAAGAATGGCCCAACCCACCCACATACACATGTATATACATACATGTCCAGACACACACATATACATACCTATGCATCTCAACGTATACATATATATCCACACACAGACATATACATATATACCTCAAATTACAGAGGTATAAGTTTGTTGAGTATTCCTGGGAGATTGTATGGGATGGTATTGATTGAAAGGGTGAAGGCATGTACAGAGCATCAGATTGGGGAAGAGCAGTGTGGTTTCAGAAGTGGTAGAGGATGTATGGATCAAGTGTTTGCTTTGAAGAATGTATGTGAGAAATACTTAGAAAAGCAAATTGATTTGTATGTAGCATTTATGGATCTTGAGAGAGCATATGGTAGAGTTGATAGAGATGCTCTGTGGAAGGTATTGAGAATATTTGGTGTGGGAGGCAAGTTGTTAGAAGCAGTGAAAAGTTTTTATCGAGGATGTAAGGCATGTGTACGTGTAGGAAGAGAGGAAAGTGATTGGTTTTCAGTGAATGTTGGTTTGCGGCAGAGGTGCGTGATGTCTCCATGGTTGTTTAATTTGTTTATGGATGGGGTTGTTAGGGAGATGAATGCAAGAGTTTTGGAAAGAGGGGCAAGTATGCAGTCTGTTGTGGATGAGAGAGCTTAGGAAGTGGGTCAGTTGTTGTTCGCTGATGATACAGCGCTGGTGGCTGATTCGTGTGAGAAACTGCAGAAGCTGGTGATTGAGTTTGGTAAAGTGTGTGAAAGAAGAAAGCTGTGAGTAAATGTGAATAAGAGCAAGGTTATTAGGTACAGTAGGGTTGAGGGACAAGTCAACTGGGAGGTAAGTTTGAATGGAGAAAAACTGGAGGAAGAAAGGTGTTTTAGATATCTGGGAGTGGATCTGGCAGCGGATGGAACCATGCAAGCGGAAGTGAATCATAGGATAGGGAGGGGGCGAAAGTTCTGGGAGCGTTGAAGAATGTGTGGAAGTCGAGGACATTATCTTGGAAAGCAAAAATGAGTATGTTTGAAGGAATAGTGTTTCCAACAATGTTATATGGTTGCGAGGCGTGGGCTATGGATAGAGTTGTGCGGAGGAGGGTGAATGTGCTGGAAATGAGATATTTGAGGACAGTATGTGGTATGAGGTGGTTTGATCGAGTAAGTAATGAAAGGGTAAGAGAGATGTGTGGTAATAAAACGAGAGTGGTTGAGAGAGCAGAAGAGGGTGTTTTGAAATGGTTTGGTCACATTGAGAGAATGAGTAAGGAAAGATTGACCAAGAGGATGTATGTGTCAGAGGTGGAGGGAACGAGGAGAAGTGAGAGACCAAATTGGAGGTGGAAAGATGGAGTGAAAAAGATTTTGTGTGATCGGGGCCTGAAAATGCAGGAGGGTGAAAGGCGTGCAAGGAATAGAGTGAATTGGAAGTATGTGGTATACCGGGGTGGACGTGCTGTCAATTGATTGAACCAGTGCATGTGAAGCGTCTGGGGTAAACCATGGAAAGTTCTGTGGGGCCTGGATGTGGAAAGGGAGCTGTGGTTTTGGTGCATTATTACATGACAGCTAGAGACTGAGTGTGAACGAATGTGGCCCATGTTGTCTTTTCCTAGCGCTACTTCGCGCACATGCAGGGGGAGGGGGTTGTTATTTCATGTGTGGCGGGGTGGCGATGGGAATGAATAAAGGCAGACAGTATGAATTATGTACATGTGTATATGTGTATACGTCTGTGTGTGTGTGTATATATATATATATATATATATATATATATATATATATATATATATATATATATATATATATATATATATACATATATATATATATATATATATATATATATATATATATGTATACGTTGAGATGTATAGGTATGTATATGTGCGTGTGTGGACGTGTATGTATATAAATGCGTATGTGGGTGGGTTGGGCCATTCTTTCGTTTGTTACCTTGCGATAACTCGCTAACGCGGGCGACAGCAACAAAGCAAAATAAAAAATAAATAAAATAGATGTATATATTCCTAAGTATTATATTATTACTGTGAATCGTAAGGTTACATTACTAGCAGGCCATGGGTGACGTCATATGACGTATGGTGTGGGGCCGAGGAGCATGATGCAAGAGATAAGCTTCGGTGTTCACCAACACCACACACACCGTGGATCGGAGCCAGTCTCCCTCTGGCAGTGCATCGTACACGTACCTGGTCTGGAGAGTTCTCACGTTGACCCTCAGCAACACAGCCGTCCTCAGCCTCGTACGCACCTGTAAGATGAGTTCTTCGTAATAATAAGACCAATACATACACCCACTTGTTCATCATCATAGAAGTGGAGTGTCTTAAGAACTGGCTTAAGCATGTGACGATGTAGAGAGAGACAGCTGAGCTACACTCGGACCCACACACAAAAATCTTTTCACAACCTGTCTCACCTTTCTCGCTATGAAGCCAGTTAGATTCAGTGGCTATCAGTAGCCGAAGACCCACTCGACCTTCTCCACTAGTTCCTGTCGTCGTACTTTCTGTTAACCACAATTCATTCCAGTGTCTTCCTTCTTCTTCTAAGCCAGTTACTGATGCCTTCAATCCATCTCATTCTGGACGGTCCTGCTGGAAGTCATCCCTTAGGACTTCAGTTTAGATACTTGATACACCTCTTGCCTTTCATTCTTTACTCATGACCATAACCTCTGAGCTGTTCCTTCAGTCATTTCTAGTAGAATTATAACATTCAAATCCTCTCTAATCTTGGTGTTTCCCATCCTAGCCATTCTTGTCACTTCTTTGCATAGCCTCGGCGCTCTTATTTCGGCAGCGCAGATATATGAACTTGTTTTGGTTGTGAGTGACCATGATTGTGATCCATGGGGCTTAGAATGGTACTGCATATTGTTTTCATATGAATGGTGCATTTCCATCTTTCAACGTAAAGAATATCATACTGAAGTTTGTAATATATTTAATAAGTCTGTTGTTTATTTGCATTTTCACTGTCGTTTCCAACAATATTCGTCACTTCCGTTTTACGTCCACTGATCTTCATTCTGTTTCCGTTCAAACGATCTGACCACAAGTCCGTTGCATCCTGTATGTCTTTCTCGTTCTCAGTTGGGATAGCTAAGTCTTCAGCATGTGCTAAAGTTATCTCCCATCTTTCTTTATGCATTCAGTCTTAGATATTTATCTCTCTCTCTCTCTCTCTCTCTCTCTCTCTCTCTCTCTCTCTCTCTCTCTCTCTCTCTCTCTCTCTCTCTCTCTCTCTCTCTCTCTCTCTATGTGTGGAAGTCGAGAACATTATCTCGGAAAGCAAAAATGGGTATCTTTGAAGGAATAGTGGTTCCAACAATGTTGTATGGTTGCGAGGCGTGGGCTATAGATAGAGTTGTGCGCAGGAGGGTGGATGTGCTGGAAATGAGATGTTTGAGGACAATGTGTGGTGTGAGGTGGTTTGATCGAGTAAGTAACGTAAGGGTAAGAGAGATGTGTGGAAATAAAAAGAGCGTGGTTGAGAGAGCAGAAGAGGGTGTTTTGAAATGGTTTGGGCACATGGAGAGAATGAGTGAGGAAAGATTGACCAAGAGGATATATGTGTCGGAGGTGGAGGGAACGAGTAGAAGTGGGAGACCAAATTGGAGGTGGAAAGATGGAGTGAAAAAGATTTTGTGTGATCGGGGCCTGAACATGCAGGAGGGTGAAAGGAGGGCAAGGAATAGAGTGAATTGGATCGATGTGGTATACCGGGGTTGACGTGCTATCAGTGGATTGAATCAGGGCATGTGAAGCGTCTGGGGTGAACCATGGAAAGCTGTGTAGGTATGTATATTTGCGTGTGTGGACGTATGTATATACATGTGTATGAGGTGGGTTGGGCCATTTCTTTCGTCTGTTTCCTTGCGCCACCTCGCAAACGCGAGCGACAGCGACAAAGCAAATATATATATATATATATATATATATATATATATATATATATATATATATATTTTTTTTTTTTTTTTTTTCTTTGCCGCTGTCTCCCGCGTTTGCGAGGTAGCGCAAGGAAACAGACGAAAGAAATGGCCCAACCCACCTCATACACATGTATATACATACGTCCACACACGCAAATATACATACCTACACAGCTTTCCATGGTTCACCCCAGACGCTTCACATGCCCTGATTCAATCCACTGATAGCACGTCAACCCCGGTATACCACATCGATCCAATTCACTCTATTCCTTGCCCTCCTTTCACCCTCCTGCATGTTCAGGCCCCGATCACACAAAATCTTTTTCACTCCATCTTTCCACCTCCAATTTGGTCTCCCACTTCTCCTCGTTCCCTCCATCTCCGACACATATATCCTCTTGGTCAATCTTTCCTCACTCATTCTCTCCATGTGCCCAAACCATTTCAAAACACCCTCTTCTGCTCTCTCAACCACGCTCTTTTTATTTCCACACATCTCTCTTACCCTTACGTTACTTACTCGATCAAACCACCTCACACTACACATTGTCCTCAAACATCTCATTTCCAGCACATCCATCCTCCTGCGCACAACTCTATTCATAGCCCACGCCTCGCAACCATACAACATTGTTGGAACAACTATTCCTTCAAACATACCCATTTTTGCTTTCCAAGATAATGTTCTCGACTTCCACACATTTTCGCCCCCTTCCCCACCCTATGATCCACTTCCTCTTCCATGGTTCTATCCGCTGCCAGATCCACTCCCAGATATCTAAAACACTTTACTTCCCCCAGTTTCGCTCCATTCAATCTTACCTCCCAATTGACTTGACCCTCAACCCTACTGTACCTAATTACCTTGCTCTTATTCACATTTACTCTTAACTTTCTTCTTTCACACCCTTACCAAAATCAGTCACCAGCTTCTGCAGTTTCTCACATGAATCAGCCACCAGCGCTGTATCATCAGCGAACAACAACTGACTCACTTCCTAAGCTCTCTCATCCCCAACAGACTTCATACTTGCCCCTCTTTCCAAAACTCTTGCATTCACCTCCCTAAGAACCCCATCCATAAACAAATTAAACAACCATGGAGACATCACACACCCCTGCCGCAAACCTACATTCACTGAGAACCAATCACTTTCCTCTCTTCCTACACGTACACATGCCTTACATCCTCGATAAAAACTTTTCACTGCTTCTAACAACTTGCCTCCCACACTATATATTCTTAATACCTTCCACAGAGCATCTCTATCAACTCTATCATATGCCTTCTCCAGATCCATAAATGCTACATACAAATCCATTTGCTTTTCTAAGTATTTCTCACATACATTCTTCAAAGCAAACACCTGATCCACACATCCTCTACCACTTCTGAAACCACACTGCTCTTCCCCAATCTGATGCTCTGTACATGCCTTCACCCTCTCAATCAATACCCTCCCATATAATTTACCAGGAATACGCAACAAACTTATACCTCTGTAATTTGAGCTCTCACTCTTATCCCCTTTGCCTTTGTACAATGGCATTATGCACGCATTCCGCCAATCCTCAGGCACCTCACCATGAGTCATACATACATTAAATAACCTTACCAACCAGTCAATAATGCAGTCAACCCCTTTTTTAATAAATTCCACTGCAATACCATCCAAACCTGCTGCCTTGCCGGCTTTCATCTTCCGCAAAGCTTTTACTACCTCTTCTCTGTTTACCAAATCATTTTCCCTAACCCTCTCACTTTGCACACCACCTCGACCAAAACACCCTATATCTGCCACTCTATCATCAAACACATTCAACAAACCTTCAAAATACTCACTCCATCGCCTTCTCACATCACCACTACTTGTTACCACCTCCCCATTTGCGCCCTTCACTGAAGTTCCCATTTGCTCCCTTGTCTTACGCACTTTATTTACCTCCTTCCAGAACATCTTTTTATTCTCCCTAAAATTTAATGATACTCTCTCACCCCAACTCTCATTTGCCCTCTTTTTCACCTCTTGCATCTTTCTCTTGACCTCCTGTCTCTTTCTTTTATACATTTCCCACTCAATTGCATTTTTTCCCGGCAAAAATCGTCCAAATGCCTCTCTCTTCTCTTTCACTAATAATCTTACTTCTTCATCCCACCACTCACTACCCTTTCTAATCAACCCACCTCCCACTCTTCTCATGCCACAAGCATCTTTTGCGCAATCCATCACTGATTCCCTAAATACATCCCATTCCTCCCCCACTCCCCTTACTTCCATTGTTCTCACCTTTTTCAATTCTGTACTCAGTCTCTCCTGATACTTCCTCACACAAGTCTCCTTCCCAAGCTCACTTACTTTCACCACCCTCTTCACCCCAACATTCACTCATCTTTTCTGAAAACCCATACAAATCTTCACCTTCGTCTCCACAAGATAATGATCAGACATTCCTCCAGTTGCACCTCTCAGCACATTAGCATCCAAAAGTCTCTCTTTCACGCGCCTGTCAATTAACACGTAATCCAATAACGCTCTCTGGCCATCTCTCCAACTTACATACGTATACTTATGTATATCTCGCTTTTTAAACCAGGTATTCCCAATCACCAGTCCTTTTTCAGCACATAAATCTACAAGCTCTTCACCATTTCCATTTACAACACTGATCACCCCATGTATACCAATTATTCCCTCAACTGCCACATTACCCACCTTTGCATTCAAATCACCCATCAGTATAACCCGGTCTCGTGCATCAAAACCACTAACACACTCATTCAGCTGCTCCCAAAACACTTGCCTCTCATGATCTTTCTTCTCATGCCCAGGTGCACATGCACCAATAATCACCCATCTCTCTCCATCAACTTTCAGTTTTACCCATATTAATCGAGAATTTACTTTCTTACATTCTATCACATACTCCCACAACTCCTGTTTCATGAGTAGTGTTACTCCTTCCCTTGCTCTTGTCCTCTCACTAACCCCTGACTTTACTCCCCAGACATTCCCAAACCACTCTTCCCCTTTACCCTTGAGCTTCGTTTCACTCAGAGCCGAAACATCCAGGTTCCTTTCCTTAAACATACTACCTATCTCTCCTTTTTTCACATCTTGGTTACATCCACACACATTTAGACACCCCAGTCTGAGCCTTCGAGGAGGATGAGCACACCCCGCGTGACTCCTTCTTCTGTTTCCCATTTTAGAAAGTTAAAAAAAATACAAGGAGGGGAGGATTTCTGGACCCCCGCTCCCGTCCCCTTTAGTCGCCTTCTACGACGTATATATATATATATATATATATAGGATTGGCGGAATGCGTGCATAGTGCCATTGTACAAAGGCAAAGGGGATAAGAGTGAGAGCTCAAATTACAGAGGTATAAGTTTGTTGAGTATTCCTGGTAAATTATACGGGAGGGTATTGATTGAGAGGGTGAAGGCATGTACAGAGCATCAGATTGGGGAAGAGCAGTGTGGTTTCAGAAGTGGTAGAGGATGTGTGGATCAGGTGTTTGCTTTGAAGAATGTATGTGAGAAATACTTAGAAAAGCAAATGGATTTGTATGTAGCATTTATGGATCTGGAGAAGGCATATGATAGAGTTGATAGAGATGCTCTGTGGAAGGTATTAAGAATATATGGTGTGGGAGGCAAGTTGTTAGAAGCAGTGAAAAGTTTTTATCGAGGATGTAAGGCATGTGTACGTGTAGGAAGAGAGGAAAGTGATTGGTTCTCAGTGAATGTAGGTTTGCGGCAGGGGTGTGTGATGTCTCCATGGTTGTTTAATTTGTTTATGGATGGGGTTGTTAGGGAGGTAAATGCAAGAGTTTTGGAAAGAGGGGCAAGTATGAAGTCTGTTGGGGATGAGAGAGCTTGGGAAGTGAGTCAGTTGTTGTTCGCTGATGATACAGCGCTGGTGGCTGATTCATGTGAGAAACTGCAGAAGCTGGTGACTGAGTTTGGTAAAGTGTGTGGAAGAAGAAAGTTAAGAGTAAATGTGAATAAGAGCAAGGTTATTAGGTACAGTAGGGTTGAGGGTCAAGTCAATTGGGAGGTGAGTTTGAATGGAGAAAAACTGGAGGAAGTGAAGTGTTTTAGATATCTGGGAGTGGATCTGGCAGCGGATGGAACCATGGAAGCGGAAGTGGATCATAGGGTGGGGGAGGGGGTGAAAATTCTGGGGGCCTTGAAGAATGTGTGGAAGTCGAGAATATTATCTCGGAAAGCAAAAATGGGTATGTTTGAAGGAATAGTGGTTCCAACAATGTTGTATGGTTGCGAGGCGTGGGCTATGGATAGAGTTGTGCGCAGGAGGATGGATGTGCTGGAAATGAGATGTTTGAGGACAATGTGTGGTGTGAGGTGGTTTGATCGAGTGAGTAACGTAAGGGTAAGAGAGATGTGTGGAAATAAAAAGAGCGTGGTTGAGAGAGCAGAAGAGGGTGTTTTGAAGTGGTTTGGGCACATGGAGAGAATGAGTGAGGAAAGATTGACCAAGAGGATATATGTGTCGGAGGTGGAGGGAACGAGGAGAAGAGGGAGACCAAATTGGAGGTGGAAAGATGGAGTGAAAAAGATTTTGTGTGATCGGGGCCTGAACATGCAGGAGGGTGAAAGGAGGGCAAGGAATAGAGTGAATTGGAGCGATGTGGTATACCGGGGTTGACGTGCTGTCAGTGGATTGAATCAAGGCATGTGAAGCGTCTGGGGTAGCCCATGGAAAGCTGTGTAGGTATGTATATTTGCGTGTGTGGACGTATGTATATACATGTGTATGGGGGGGGGGGGGTTGGGCCATTTCTTTCGTCTGTTTCCTTGCGCTACCTCGCAAACGCGGGAGACAGCGACAAAGTATAATAAGATAAATAATAATAATATATATATATATATATATATATATATATATATATATATATATATATATATATATATATATATGTATACTTATATTGGAAAGGATCACAGTTTTGCGCATGACCAAGATATTCCTATGAGTCCACGGGGAAAATGGAACTCGATAAGTTCCCAAGTGCACTTTCGTGTAATAATCACATCATCAGGGGAGACACAAGAGAGAAATATAAGTCAGTTGATATACATTGAAGAGACGAAGCTAGGACGCCATATTTCTCTCTTGTGTCTCCCATGATGATATGCTTATTACACGAAAGTGCACTTGGCAACTTATCGTGTTTCATTTTCCCCGTGGACTCATAGGAATATATATATGTATATATATATATATATATATATATATATATATATATATATATATATATATATATATATATATATATATATATATATATATATATATATATATATTTTTAAACTATTCGCCATTTCCCGCGTTAACGAGGTAGCGTTAAGAACAGAGGACTAGGCCTTTTTTGGAATATCCTCACCTGGCCCCCTCTGTTCCTTCTTTTGGAAAAAAAAAAAAAAACGAGAGGGGAGGATTTCCAGCCCCCCGCTCCCTCCCCTTTTAGTCGCCTTCTACAACACGCAGGGAATACGTGGGAAGTATTCTTAATCCCCTATCCCCAGGGATAATATATGTGTGGAAGTCGAGAACATTATCCCGGAAAGCAAAAATGGGTATGTTTGAAGGAACAGTAGTTCCAACAATGTTGTATGGTTGCGAGGCGTGGGCTATGGATAGGTGGATTGAATCAAGGCATGTGAAGCGTCCGGGGTAAACCATGGAAAGCTGTGTAGGTATGTATATTTGCGTGTGTGGACGTGTGTATGTACATGTGTATGGGGGGGGTTGGGCCATTTCTTTCGTCTGTTTCCTTGCGCTACCTCGCAAACGCGGGAGACAGCGACAAAGTATAAAAAAAAAAAATATATATATATATATATATATATATATATATATATATATATATATATATATATATATATATTTTTTTTTTTTTCATACTATTCGCTATTTCCCGCGATAGCGAGGTAGCGTTAAGAACAGAGGACTGGACCTTTGAGGGAATATCCTCACCTGGACCTCTTCTCTGTTCCTTCTTTTGGAAAATTAAAAAGAAAAAAAAAAAAACGAGAGGGGAGGATTTCCAGCCCCCCGCTCCCTCCCCTTTTAATCACCTTCTACGACTCGCAGGGAATACGTGGGAAGTATTCTTTCTTCCCTATCCCCTATTCTTACCAATTCTACGTCTTTTCCATAATAATGGTCTCCAATATCCTTTATAGCTTGTTTCTGTTGATTCTGTCGAAAGCTTTCTCTAAATCTATGTGAGCCAGGGTAAGGACTAGATCTGTAGCTCCTCTACTGGTTCAAAAGCTATGTTGGCAGTTTCCTAATTCATCTGGTTAAAATCTGCTCCTGCACACGTCTCCTGTATGGGATAACAATGCTATTCTGTTGTTCTCCTTTCGTACCGACTGGAGCAATGATAGCGTTTTGCCTCCTGCCACGCGGTGCTGAGTAAATGTTTAAACCATTTCATCACGTCTGGGCCAGTTGTATTTCGTCATCCTTGGTGCCCTTACATTGTTCATCTCCTAGAGATCCCTCGCCTCGTCTTCAGAACTTGTCTCTTTCCATTTCATCAATTACAGCCACAAATCCACCGGTCTTCATTTTCTGGCACATTCAATGGATTTTTTCCTCCATCGAGAGGTTAGGTTCTCTGGTTCTGCTGAGATTTCCTCCCCTGTGATCCTTTATGGCAATATAATGTATCCGTTGTCCCTTTTCAGTCATTTTTTGCGACATTGTCAAGTAGTTTCTTACTTCCCGCCAAATCGGTCGGTAAATATTGTCCAATAACTTCTCAGATTTCTTCTTTAATCTTCTTTTATCTGTTTCAGTTTGTGTTTGAGATTGACGCAGTTTGAATTATCGTGTAGTTCTCTGGTCTTCATACGTTTTCTATATGCTCGCGTTTTCACTTCTACTGCACTTTTGACATCATTCCACCATGCTGCGGTTGTCACTTTAGTTCCATATTTCACTTTTACTCTGACGTCTTCTTTAACCGTCGTTATACGTTTTTTTGAAAATTCTTGCACTTGGTCCATAATGTTTTCCTTCAGGTAACATAACACTTGCTTGGTCTTAAACCTTTATGTACATTCTTCTGTTTCTTTATTTTTGAATATGTAGCGTAAAACTTTGTTTATTCGTTTCCGTTTTACTTTTACTTTTGACTCGGTTGTCTTTGACTCGTCCAGCACACTTCTTTGAATCACAAGACACTAATCCTCTAGATTTAACATCCTTTATCAAGTTTTTGTTATACATTATAAAGAAGTTGTCAGCGTATCTCTTGTCTTTCATGGATGCACCTTTGCTAAGTTCACTTGTGCCATTATGTTTATAGAAAGTATCCATTACTGATAAGAAAGTTGAAAACACAGAGGTCAATGACTCTGTCACCTTCGACAAATTTGGTTTCGACAAAGAAATCTCTAGTTATAATTTCTAATCCTTCCCATTCTCCTCTCACATGACCGTTCCAATCTCCTAATGTAACTATATTTTCTCTTATGTTTCACAATTCATAATTTTCTTTCAGAGTATTACAGAATTTTTCTTTTTGAATAGTGGACCTATCTTGTGGAGGAATGTATGGCTCAGTTTCACAGGTCTTAGATTGACTGATATGTTCATCATTCGTTCACTTCTTTAGTTTACGTTATCAATTCTATCAGCAATATGTGGTGTTAGCACGAACCCAACCTCGTGTTCACCAGGATCAGTGCCTCAGTATGTGACTTTATAGTCTTCATTGAGTACAAATAGGACACACAAGCAAGGCAAAGATTTATCAAGATGGATGTGAAGAAATATTGTTTTAGCGTAAGCGTGGTGGATGATTGGGGTAGTTTGAACATTTCAGCTGTGATTGCCGGCAGTATAGAAATATTCAGAAGTCTCTTTGATGGTAAAGAAAGTTCAGAAGATACGACTCTACGAGTGTCGAACTGCTTCTCCGTACTGAGCAAATATGTAATTACGCAGTCGTCCCACATCCAACCTAGGTGTTCATACTCCGCTCGCGACTGGTAGATAATAGGTGCCTGCCTTAGGCTGTCAGCCTAGGGTTGTGTGTGTGTGTGTGTGTGTGTGTGTGTGTGAGTATGTATAAACACATAGGAGTAAAGACAGTACATATATAAAAGGTTAAGATGTAGGGCAACACGAGTGTAATACTCGCTCATCGTAACACACTAATTGTAATTACACACACACACACACACACACACACACACACACACACACACACACACACACACAGATATGAAGGCAAGACTAAGAAAGATGGAAGGATGGTTCCGTAAATGATGTCAAAAATAGTTAAGGAGCTTCAAAGGGTGTAGGTAGCACCGCAGTCAGCCAGTGTGGGTAAGGTATAAGAGCGCGGGACGAGTGTACCCAGATAAGAAACGACGAATAGATTAATTTTGATAAGAACATCGTGGACAAGACGGGAGAAAGATCCAACACTTATTCATAGATTCGTCAAGAGTCAGTTGTTAGTTCAGGAGTAGGTAATCAGACCAAGGGAATCAGGAGGAGCACCAGAGCATGATGAAAGCACATGTGAGGAACTGAGTGACAAGTTCAGAGGCGTATTCACCATGAAAGACGCTGTGGCCACCAACACCACCGAGATGGAAAGGGGAGGAGGTCATAGAAAGCTTCGAGATATCTTAGAAAAGACATCAGCAGAAAAAACTATCGAGTCTTGACCCATACAAGGCTCAAGTGTTACCACATGCTCCGTGGAACCTCTTTAAGCACGGTTCAGGACATCGCTGGGGAAAGGAGAAGTGCCGAGGATGTAGAAAATGGGCAAACGTCGTATCTGTCTATGAGAAAGGAGACTGGGAAGACGCTCTAAGCTACGAACCGGACTCCCTCATTTACTCCCTCAGGAAGCAAATGGATGACCTCCTGCAGAGGAGAGGTCACTGACGTGCAAGGCAGTACGGCTTTAGAGAAAGGTCAAGGGTCACGAACTTCTTAGATTTCTAGGAGAGAGTGAGCTCTGTCTTCGACAAAAAAGAAGGATGGATTGGTTGTATGTGGACTGCCGGAAATGACACCTCATGCAAGGCTGATGAAAGTGATCGTTTTTAGTGAAATAGAATTCCAATAAATATGAAGAATCCTTTAAGAATTTTGCTCAAGAAATCAGTTAGAAGCGTCATGTATTTAAAGTAAACAGGTACCGAGCCCTGAAAGGCAATCAATGTCATGTTATAATCACCTTCTCCAGGTGCTCAAGATGATTCTAGAACCATATACGTTGTTACTGCATATATATGACTCATGATTGGTTACTTACGTTGGGCTTTAGGCCTGTCAACAACCTGGGTCATTCATGACGCCAGCGTCAAGCTACAACATCCAACAACCGAAAAATCTTGAACACCTTCAGGTGATAAGGGTCATTCTGAGACCACATACACTCTCATTACGGCCCTTGTCTAATACTAATATCCACGTAGATAAATTGTCTTATGAAACTGACAACTTGATGAAATATGGTTGTCATAGTTCGCTTTATCATATGTTTACGTATGAGTATCAAACGAAATATATTGTAATATATTGCAACTCGTTTCATGTGCTTTGTATTATCTAAGGTATGGAGTATATGAGACGAAAGGCAGTGCATGTCGCTAGTAATGATAGAAAACATTCCCTAACATGTAATTGCACTCTGAAATCTTTTATACCAAAAGGCTGTATGTTTCCTATGAGCCTTCAGTATTACGAATAAATGTTAGGATAAACACTAAAGGAAATTCTCTATTGCAATATCAAATTCTACAGAATAGTTGTCTTTGATCCACTGTGATACGATGGATACTCCAGCTAGCTCAAGGATCATCCCATCCCCTGCCCTTGGAGCAATCCATTATGTAGTAGGCTGTTGACAGCAGCCGCCCAGGGTGGTACAACCGTCCTGAGTGAGGAGCGTTCATGTGGTGGCCGGAACCATCTTACACTCTCCATGTTAAGATTGCTCATCTTACTTTCTGTCTCATCAAAACGGTACTACCGGGCTAGTCCTGCTATTATCTTCTTACAAGCACCACACACCTACTAACACCTTGCTTACTATCTTCATATAAGTTCTCTTGCTATCTCCTGTTTACACAATCGCTTCTGAAATATAATCATGATAGAGTCCAACAAATTTATGGTCCCTAGTCCCCGGCATCCTGGGGTGCTAAGACTCTCCGGGTTTCCGCCTGACTCCAGTGCCGATGAGAGGGAGGGATCAGACCGTCGAAGTACTTAACTCTCCCACGACCTTTCCCTCTCTAATAGACCAGCTTCTTTTTCTATTTACTTCACCAGGATTCGCGGTCTCTCTAATAACCTCGCTTCTGTCGAACACCATCTCACCAGCACCTCTCTTTGTGTCTTACTTCTCTCTGAGACCCAGGCGAGCAATGATGTTCTCTCTAACACCTTTTTCATATGAAATCATAATCTCCACCCAGACTCCGGTTCAAATGTGGTGTCTGCTTATTATATCAACACTACTGTTGCACTACTCGAGGACCTTGAGTCCCCAAACGTTGATGTCGTATGGCTCAAGGTCTGCCTGCCAGCTACCACACTTTTCTTTTGTTTCACCTGTTGTTCTCCTTATTCTAAACATCATTTATCTTTCTTCAGTTATTTAAACTCTTGCTATGAGACTGTGGCATTATCTCCCCACAAGCCGATGTCCTAGGCTACCTCGAGGATTTCAACGTTCACCATAGGGAATGGTTGAATTCCTCCCATACGGATGGTGCAGGGATTGAAGTCTCCATTCTCAATGATCTAGAGCAAATCATCTCCTGCCCTACCCATATTCCTGACAGCTGTGACCACTCTTCTGATATTTTGCATCTGTTTTTCGTCACTAATCGCTCGAGCTGTAACTACATAATCCTGCCCCCAGTTGATTCATCTGATCACACTCTTATAAATGTATCTATCTTAACGGCACCTCCCCCTCCAGCAGCCCCTTCTAAACGTACATATTAGCACCTCAGTAAAGCTATATGGAATAACTTACTGAATTATTTTTCTGATTTTCCTTGGGAAGAATTACTGTCTCTCATATGGTTATGATTCTCTTTCCACCAAATGCATAGCAGAGGATATTGTTGTGTGAATGGAAGCATTCATCCCCAACCCCTGTCCTCCAAGTCGACCTCTTCTTCCAATCTATTTTTCAACCGTTCCTGCTCTGAGGCCATTCAGGCAAGGGATCAGGCACATCAGGCTTGGATAATTTTTTTTCCTATGGCTCCCACTCAGCATTTATCACTGCTCGTAATCGCTGTATGTAAGCACATTATATGTGAGGAGAAGTGTTCCATCATTCAAAGGAAGTGCGATAACCTCTCCTCGTCATCCAATGAAAGGTCTTTCTGGTCTTTAGCTAAGGGCACCACTAACAACTTCTTTTGCTCTACCTTTCCTTCACTTTTCTGTTCTGACGGTACTGTAGCTGTCTCTCCTGTAGATAAAGCTACTCTCTTTGTTTCCCGTTTCTCCTCTAACTCCACCGTGGATGATTCTAACATTCCGTCACCCCCTGATGCTCTTCTTACTAATCCTATGCTCCCACCCGTAATCCCTTTTCGAAATGTCCAAAAACGCTCCTCTCTCTGGACACAAGCAAGATTTATGGTCTTGATGGCATCCATCCACATGTACCGAAAAAGTATGCCTCTGATCTTGCACCTGTGCTTGCTCGTCTATTCGTCTGTTTAAAAACCAGAAGTTTTCCATGTTTTTGGAAACATACATTAATACATTCTATCCCTAAGAATGGTGACAGTTGTAACCCTTCTAATCATTGTCCTGTTGCTTTGAGATCTACCATTTCCGAAGTCTTTGCAACCTCTTCAACTCCCATATCCTCAGACATCTCTCTGATTACCAGTTGGCTTCCGTAAGGCGAGATCCGCTGGCGATACTCTTTCCTAGCCTCCTAATGTTTGGCCTAATGGCCATACAGTTGTCCCTGACGTAGCCAAAGCTTTTGACAGGGTGTGGCTTCGGGGTCTCATCTCTTAAGCTCCCCTCTTTCGGCTTCCCTCCCTCACTTTGCTCCTTCATACCTAGCTTCCTTCCTGGCCGATCTATCCCGTGGTTGTTGATGTATCAGCCTCTCCGCCTTTCTCTGTCAACAATGGTGTCCTCAAAGTTCTGCCATGTTTCCAACACTTTATCTCCTTCGTATCAATGATTTCCTTTCCTCCACTAATAACCAAATGTACTCATACGATGACGAATCATCACTGCATTCCTCCACTTCTTTTAGTGCTGCTCCTTCTCTCACTCGATCTGCATCTCGTTTCGACACAAGTTCGTCAATGAACAGGGTATAATGGACAGGATATCTCAGTGATGTAGACCCTCCAAGACCCAGTTTCTACCCATCTCTCTACTGAAGATTCCTCGCCATTTTTCTTTCTCGTTTGACGGCTCTATGATTTCGTCTCTTCACTCAATGAACACACTTGCTATTACTGTAACATTCACTCTGTCTTGGAAACCCCACATTAAGGAAATAGTTGAGTCTGCCGTTATGAAACTGGGAGGCCTCTGTACATGTCGAAATTACTTTCCTTCCGAACAGTTGCTCCGTTTATACAAAGGATCGACTTGTCCTTGTATGGAGTACTGCTCTCACATATGGGATGGTTCTAGCTCTGCATCCTTACTTGACAGAGTTGAGTCGAAATAAACATTACAAGGCTAATTTCAAAACTTGACCCGCTTGCCCTACGCCGCAATGTTGGTTCACTTTCCCTCCTCAGAGATATCTGTTTGGTTTTTGCTCCAGGGAGTTGACTGCTTGTGTGCCCACTCTACTAACTAGACCACGCAATACTAGGCAAGCTGCGGTGGTACATGATTACTGTGTGGCCACTGACAACTTAAGTGTGGGCCGTCTTTAATAAGTTTCTTTCCCTACTCCTCAGAGCTTAAGCACTCTCTACCGTCTCATGTCTTTCCCAATAAGAGTGACCGAGCACATTTCAAAAGACAGGTTTACTTCATCCTCCAAAATTCGTAAACCCTTTCCCTTGTCTCTTCTTTTTCCCTTTCATTAACCTCTATGTTTCAAGTAAGGCCTGGCCTTGATTTGGACACTATCACTATTTTGTGTAGGTGAGGGTTAAGTCTTAAGGAAGTTTTAAGAAAAGAGGAAACAATACTGGTGAGAACAGGGAAATGAAAGTAAGTGAGCTTGGAAAGGGGCCTGTGCTAAGAAATAAGAAAAACCAGGAAAGGTTGGATGCAGAGAAGCAAAAGGAGTAGGTGAGAAATGGGAATTTAGAGATGCAGTGATGACATGCGCAAAAGATGCATGTGGTATGCGAAAAGTGGGAGGTGGGCAGATTAGAAAGGGTAGTGAGTGGTGGATGAAGAAGTAAAGTTGCTGTTGGAAGAGGAGACAGAGGAGTTTGAGCGGTAGTTAAAAGAGGAGGAATGGAAATGATTGGGAGATGTATAAGAGAAAGCGGTAGAAGGTGACGAGGATGGTGCAGGGGTTGAAAAGGAGAACAAATGGGAGTTGGGGTGAGCAAGTACCATTAAACTTTAAAGAGAAAAATATGTTTTGAGAGTAGGTTAATATTGTGCGAAGAACAAGAGGACAAAAATGGAATATTAGTGAAGGTGGCAAAAGCGTAAGTGATAACAAGCTGTGATGAAGTGAGGAGATAGAGTGAGTATTCTGAAGGACTGTTAAATGTGTTTGATGATAGAGTGGCAGATGTAGGGTTTTTGGGTAGGAGTATTATGCGAAGTGAGAGAGTCAGGGAGAATGGTTCGGTGAAGAGAGAAGAGGTGGTGAAAGCCGCGCGGCAGGTGAAATCCGGCAAGGCAGCGGATGTGGATGGTAATGTAGTTAAATTTACTAAGAACGGGGGTGACTGTGTTGTTGATTGCTCAGTTATTTTTCAGTGTATATATGGGTCATGTTGAAGTGCATGAGGATTGGCGGAATGCATGTATACTGTCAATGTATAAAAGCAAGGGGCATGAATTTAGGTGACTGTTCAAGCTACTGAGGCATAAGTTTGTTGAGTATACCTGGAAAGTTGTATATAAGGGTAGTGATTGAGAGAGTGAAAGCATGTACAGAGCATCAGATTGGGGAAGAGCAGTGTGGTTTCGGAAGTGGTAGAGGATGTGTAAATCAGGTGTTTGATTTGAAGAATGTATGTGAGAAATACTTAGAAAAATAGATGGATTTGTATGTGGCATTTGTATCCCCCCCCCCCCTACCTCCTCCTCCTCCTCCTTGTTTCCTCCACTTCTGACACATCTATCCTCTCTGTCAACCTCTCCTCACTCATTCTCTCCATATGTCCAAACCATCTTAACACACCCTCTTCATCTCTCTCATACATACTCCCTTCGCTACCAAAACTCTCTCTTACCCAACCAAATCTTTTACGATCAACCTCCTGAAACAATTATTGTCCTTAAACATCTCATTTCCAACACATTTACCTTATCCTATACTTTTCTATCTATAGCCAACGCCTCGCAACCATACAGCATTGACGGTAATACTTACTATGCCATCAAACATACCCAAGGTTGCGCTTAAACTCAGTGACTTCTCCTTCCACACCGTCCTCGCTGTACCTAAGACCTGTGCCCCCTCACCCATCATACAGCTCACATCAGCTTCTATTCCCTGCCATGTCCATTTCCAAGTGTCCAAAACATTCCACTACCTCCAAGTTCTCTCTATTCAAACACACACTCCCAACAACCGCTAAACATGATAAAGTTGCTCTCACGTTTGTTTATATAAGTAATGTTTAGAGGTCTCGATCTACATGAGTTTAATCTCTTCTGTCTTACAGCTTCGGTGCGAGAAGAAGCACAAGAAGAGTCAAAGCAGCGAACGTGGGAAGTCACAGACCAGTGAACGTGTAGTCTTGTAGAAGTGAAACTCCACAGTAGTGCACGGAAGATAACGTTTAGTAAAGCTGAGTCTCTCAGGAGTGCTCCCAAAGGTACAAAACGTTCATGCAGAATTTCTGTGCACTGCCAGTGACGGATCAGAACAGTGAAATCTAAGTGTTACAGCAGTGATACAGTCGAACTTTAGGAGGAGCGAACTTTGACTCTCACGACAGATAACCTCATGAAGTCGCACATAGACATGGACTCGTCTTCCTCAGACAGACCCTCAGGTAAGTTGTCTGAGTGTGTAATGACCTATTTGTACTGTACGGTGAGGCACTTTTACCCTCGTGGCGCCCCTTGTCTTGATCCTTCTCCAGTATCAAAGTTTCAGACTTCTGTATGCTCTCTTCATTCATCCTTGCCATAACCAGTCTGTTCCATTCATCCGCCGCACTTGTACCGTGAAGATACCTCTACGTATTCCTAAACAAGTTTCTTACTTAGTCATATGATTGCCGTCTGGTTGTTCTATCTATGCATCATCAGCCTGGTTTGATAGCTTAAAAGCTGTGATTAGGTCAATCCTCACTTTTCTCTCTTCCATGGTGAATGAATCTAAGTCCCCCAGCCTCTCCCTGTAATTTACCCTCCCTAATTGTTACCATCTTTGTTGCCCGCTTCTGGACATTCTGTATTAGCTCTTAATGTTTTTCAGTCGCATTGCGTAAAACTCAAAAGAATATTCTAGTTTTAGTTTTATGTTAAGTTTATAAAAGACAATTGGTCTCCTTAACTCTTTACCTGTTGTGAGGCTCTAACGACAAGTTAGTGGACGATATCGACTCCCAAGTTTCATACACAGATTCCTGAAGCTTATATTCTGCTATTTCGTATTCACATTGTGGCCGTCTTTCCCTCCGACCCATCCTCATTACTTATCATCTACTCGGGATGAATTTCATCATCCTTGTATCTGGCCAAGTTTGGAGTCTGTCTAGCCCCCCCTTGCACGTTGATACAATCTTCCTCGCTCTTCCCCTTGCTCATTACTTTGGCATCATCTGATCCATCAATGACCGCAGAGATAGATCGGCCGGAGAGGATGCAAGATACGAAGGAGCAAAGTGAGGGAAGAAAGCCAAAAGTGGGGATCTTAGAGATGAGACTCCGGTGCCACACCCAGTCAAAAGCCTCAGATATGTCAAGGGCAACTATATACGACTCCCCAGAATCTTACAGGGATGATGGCCAGACATTGTTAAGATAGAAAAGAATTTCATCAGTGGATCTCGTCCTACGGAAGCCATACTGGTGATCAGAGAGAAGACTGTGAGTTTCGAAGTGTCTAAGAATATTGGAGTTGAGGAGGGATTCAAAGACTTTGGAAATAATAGATGTGAAAGCAATTAGAAGATAAAGGGTCAGAACAGTCAACCCTCTTAGGGATGGGATGTATTAATGTATGCTTCCAAGAAGTAAAATTTTTGGTTCTTGAAGAGAACAGAACAAACGAGCAAGCACAGGTACAAGTTCAGAAGCACACTCTCAGCACACGGGGATGGATGCCATTAGGACCATAAACCTTGCTTGTATCCAGAGAGAGAAGAGCTTTTCAGAAATTCCGAAAAGAGGTTACAGGAAGAGGCACAGGATTAGTAAGAGGAGCATCAGGGGGTGAAGGAATGTTAGAATCATCCAAGGTGGAATTAGAGGAGAAACAGGAACCAAAGAGAGTAACTTTGTCTACCGGAGAGGCAGCTACAGTATCGTCATAACGGAAATGTAAGGAAAGGTAGAGCGGGAGAAGTTAGAGATGCCCTTAACTAAAGACCAGAAAGACCTATCATTGGATGACGAGGAGAGGACAGGAACGGTTGAACCATGGACTGGATGATGAGGTCGTCTTGGAGGAAGAGGGGATACATGCTTCCACTCCCACAAAAATAACTTCTTCTATGCGTTTGGCGGAGACAGAAGCATCACCACTTAACAGACAGTGGTTTACTCAAGAGAAGTCAGAAAGAAGTTACTTGAGTTACTTAAGTCAGCTTTGTTGAGGTGCCAGTATTTACGCTTACAAGACGCTGATGGACGAGAAGATGCTGTTAAAATAGATACATTTATGAGGTCATTCCCTTGCTAACAGCACACGTTTTCTGTTAGTTACCCGTTATAATTTTGGTTTCAACAAGTAGCACAGTAGTGTGCCTTCATATGCGTGATAAGTTCTCGAGCAATACTGTATCAATAATTTTTGAAGTGAATTATTTTTCTTGAATTCCAGTTCTTTGGAAATTCTTTACAATATTATAAAACGATTGGTGGATGATATCTTTATTTGTAGAAACCATATTATTCTTGTCATTATAGTTTTCAATCTCACGAAGCTCAAAGCGTTTTGTATATATATATATATATATATATATATATATATATATATATATATATATATATATATATATATATATATATATATTCTTTCTTATCATACTAAATCGCCGTCTCCCGCGTTAGCGAGGTTGCGCATAGAAACAGACGAAAGAATGGCCCAACCCAACCACATTCCCATGTATATACATTAACGCCCACACACGCACTTATATACACCTATACATTTTAACGTACACATACATATACATACACAGACATATACATATATACACATGCACATATTCATACTTGCTGCCTTCAGCCATTCCGTCGCCACCCCGCCACACGTGAAATACCATCCCCGCGCGCGCGAGGTAGCGCTAGGAAAAGACAAGAAAGGCCACATTCGTTCACACTCAGTCTCTACCTGTCATGTATAATGCACCGAAATAGCACCCTTTCCACTTTCAGGCCCCACAAAAGTTTCTATGGTTTACCCCGGACGCTTCACATGCCCTGGTTCAATCCATTGACAGCACGTCGACCCCGGTATACCACATCGTTCCAACTCCCTCTTTTCCTTGCACGCCTTTCACCCTGCTGTTTGTTCAAGCTCCGATCGTTCAAAATCTTTTTCGCTCCATCCTTCCACCTCCAATTGGTTCCCCCGCTTCTCCTCGTCTCTCTCTCTCTCTCTCTCTCTCTCTCTCTCTCTCTCTCTCTCTCTCTATATATATATATATATATATATATATATATATATATATATATATATATATATATATATATATATATATATATATATATATATATATATATACATATACATATATATATATCCCTAGGGATAGGGGAGAAAAAATGCTTCCCACGCATTCCCCGCGTGTCGTAGAAGGCGACTAAAGGGGACGGGAGCGTGGGGCTAGAAACCCTCCCCTCTTTCTTTCTTAGCTTTCTGAAAGGGGAAACAGAAGAAGGAGTCACGCGGGGAATGCTCGTCCTCCTCGAAGGCTCAGACGGAGATGTCTAAATGTGTGTGGATGTAACCAAGATGAGAAAAAAAAAGGAGAGATAGGTAGTATGTTTGAGGAAAGGAAACAGGAGTGGTGGGAGTATGTGATAGAATGTAAGAAAGTAAACTCTAGATAGATATGGGTAAAACTGAGAGTGGATGGAGAGAGATGGGTGATTATTGGTGCCTATGCACATGGGCATGAGAAGAAAGATCATGAGAGGCAAGTGTTTTGGGAGCAGCTGAGTGAGTGTGTTAGCAGTTTTGATGCACCAGACCGGGTTATAGTGATGGGTGATTTGAATGCAAAGGTGAGTAGTATGGCAGTTGAGGGAATAATTGGTGTACATGGGGTGTTCAGTGTTGTAAATGGAAATGGTGAAGAGCTTGTAGATTTGTGTGCTGAAAAAGGACTGGTGATTGGGAATACCTGGTTTAAAAAGAAAGGTATACATAAGTATACGTATGTAAGTAGGAGAGATGGCCAAAGAGCGTTAT
The DNA here is from genome assembly GCF_036320965.1 of Panulirus ornatus. Taxonomy (NCBI): domain Eukaryota; kingdom Metazoa; phylum Arthropoda; class Malacostraca; order Decapoda; family Palinuridae; genus Panulirus; species Panulirus ornatus. Next base: position 26,386,142 of record NC_092242.1, on the reverse strand, counting down.
TTGATTACGTGTTAATTGATAGGCGCGCGAAAGAGAGACTTTTGGATGTTAATGTGCTGAGAGGTGTAACTGGAGGGTTGTCTGATCATTATCTTGTGGAGGCGAAGGTGAAGATTTGTAGGGGTTATCAGAAAAGAAGTGTGAATGTTGGGGTGAAGAGGGTGGTGAGAGTAAGTGAGCTTGGGAAGGAGACTTGTGTGAGGAAGTACCAGGAGAGACTGAGAACAGAATGGGAAAAGGTGAGAACAAGGGAGGTAAGGGAAGTGGGGGAGGAATGGGATGTATTTAGGGAAGTAGTGATGGCTTTCGCAAAAGATGCTTGTGGCATGAGAAGCGTGGGAGGTGGGCAGATTAGAAAAGGGTAGTGAGTGGTGAGATGAAGAAGTAAGGTTACTAGTGAAAGAGAAGAGAGAGGCATTTGGACGATTTTTCCTGGGAAATAGGACAAATGACTGAGAGATGTATAAAATTAGGAGGCAGGAGGTCAAGATAAAGGTGCAAGAGGTGAAAAAGAGAGCAAATGAGAGCTGGGGTGAGAGAGTATCATTAAATTTAAGGGAGAATAAAAAGATGTTTTGGAAGGAGGTAAATAAAGTGCGTGAGACAAGAGAACAAATGGGAACATCGGTGAAGAGGGCAATTGGTGAGGTAATAACAAGTAGTGGTGAAGTGAGAGAGAGATGGAGTGAGTATTTTGAAGGTTTGTTGAATGTGTTTGATGATAGAGTGGCAGATATAGGGTGATTTGGTCGAGATGGTGTGCGAAGTGAGAGGGTCAAGGAAAATGATTTGGTAAACAGAGAAGAGTTAGTAAAAGCTTTGCGGAAGATGAAAGCCGGCAAAGCGGCGGGTTGGATGGTATTGCAGTGGAATTCTTTAAAACAGGGGGTGACTGTGTTGTTGACTGGTTGGTGAGAATATTCAGTGTATGTATTTCTCATGGTGAAATGCCTGAGGATTGGCGGAATGCATGCACAGTGTCACTGTACAAAGGCAAATAGGGATAAAGGTGAGTGCTCAAATTACAGAGATATAAGTTTGTTGAGTATTCCTGGGAAATCATGTGGGAGGGTATTGATTGAGAGGGTGAAGGTATGTACAGAGCATCAGATTGGGGAAGAGCAGTGTGGTTTCAGAAGTGGTAGAGGATGTGTGGATCAGGTGTTTGCTTTGAGAATGTATGTGAGAAATACTTAGAAAACAAATGGATTTGTATGTAGCATTTATGAATCTGAAGAAGGCGTATGATAGATTTGATAGAGATGCTCTGTGGTAGGAATTTAGAGTATATGGTGTGGGAGGCAGGTTGCTGGAAGCAGTGAAAAGTTTTTATCGAGGATGTAAGGTATGTGAACGAGTAGGAAGAGAGGAAAGTGACTGGGTCTCAGTGAATGTCGGTTTGCGGCAGCGGTGCGTTAAGTCTCCATGTTGTTTAATTTGTTTATGGAAGGGGTTGTCAGGAAGGTGAATGCAAGAGTTTTGGAGAGAGGGGCAAGAATGCAATCTGTTGTGGATGAGAGGGCTTGGGAAGTGAGTTAGTTGTTCGCTGATGATACAGCGCTTGTGGCTGATTTGGGTGAGAAACTGCAGAAGCTGGTGACTGAGTTTGGTAAAGTGTGTTAAAGAAGAAAGCTGAGAGTATATGTGAATAAGGGCAAGGTTATTAGATACACTAGAGGGACAAGTCATTTGTTAGGAAAGTTTGAATGGAGAGAAACTGGAGGAAGTGTAGTGTTTTAGATATCTGGAAGTGGATTTGGCAGCGGATGGAACCATGGAAGCGGAAGTGAGTCACAGGGGCGAAGGTTCTGGGAGCGTTGAAGAATGTGTGGAAGGCAAGAACGTTATCTCGGAAAGCAAAAATAGGTATTTATGAAGGAATAGTGGTTCTAACAATATTTTATGGTTCTGAGGCATGGGCTATAGATAAGGTTGTGCGGATGAGGGTGGATGTGTTTAAAATGAGATGTTTGAGGACAATATGTGGTGTGAGGTGGTTTGATCGAGTAAGTAATGAAAGGGTGAGAGAGATGTGTGGAGATAAAAAGAATGCGGTTGAGAGAGCAGAAGAGGGTGTATTGAAATGGTTTGGTCATATGGAGAGAATGAGTGAAGAAAGATTGACCAAGAGGGTATATGTGTCAGAGGTGGAGGGAACGAGAAGAAGTGGAAGACCAAATTGGAGGTGGAAAGATGGAGTGAAAAAGATTTTGAACGATCGGGGCCTGAACATGCAGGAGGGTGAAAGGCGTGCAAGGAATAGAGTGAGTTGGAACGATGTGGTAAACCGGGGTCGACGTGCTGCCAATATTGAACCAGGGCATGTGAAGCGTCTGGGGTAAACCATGGAAAGTTTTGTGGGGCCTGAATGTGGAAAGGGAGCTGTGGTTTCGGTGCATTATACATGACGGCTAGAGACTGAGTGTGAACGAATGTGGCCTTTGTTGTATTTTCCTAGCGTTACCTTGCGCGCGTGCGGGGAAAGGGGGTTGTCATTTTATGTGTGGCGGGGTAGGGACGGGAATGAATAAAGGCAGCAAGTATGAATTATGTACATGAGTATATATATATATATATATATATATATATATATATATATATATATATATATATATATATATATATATATATATATATATATATATTATCCCTGGGGATAGGGGAGAAAGAATACTTCCCACGTATTCCCTGCGTGTCGTAGAAGGCGACGAAAAGGGGAGGGAGCGGGGGGCTGGAAATCCTCCCCTCTCAATTTTTTTTTTTTTTTTTTTTTTTTTTCAAAAGAAGGAACGGAGAAGGGGGCCAGGTGAGGATATTCCCTCAGTGGCCCAGTTCTCTGTTCTTAACGCTACCTCGCTAACGCGGGAAATGGCGAATAGTTTGAAAAAAAAAGAAAAAAAAAAAAAAAAAATATATATATATATATATATATATATATATATATATATATATATATATATATATATATATGTGTGTGTGTGTGTGTGTGTGTGTGTGTGTGTGTGTGTGTGTGTGTATACGTTGAAATGTATTGTTATGTATATGTGCCTGTGTGGATGTGCATGTATATACATGTGTATGTGGGTGGGTTGGGCCATTCTTTTGTGTGTTTCCTTGCGCTACCTCGCTAACGCGTGAGACGGCGACAAAATATATATATATATATATATATATATATATATATATATATATATATATATATATATATATATATATATATATATATATATATATATATATATATATATATATATATATATATATATATATATATATATATATATATATATATATATATATATATATATATATTTGCTTCATCCCTCCGTTCCCATAACCTTCGCCCTCTCCCCTACCCTGTGACTCACTTTCGCTTCCACGGTTCCATCCGCTGCCAAATCCACTCCCAGATATCTAAAACACTTCACTTCCTCCAGTTTTTCTCCATTGAAACTTACATCCCAATTGACTTGTCCCTCAACCCTACTTAACATAATGACCTTGCTCTTATTCACATTCACTCTCAACTTTCTCCTTTCGCACACTTTTGCAGAGTCAGTCACCAACTTCTGCAGTTTCTCTCTTGAATCAACCACCAGTGCTGTATCATCGGCGAACAACATCTGACACACTTCCCAAGCCCTTTCATCCCCAACAGACTGCATACTCGACCCTCTCTCCAGAAACTCTTGCATTAATCTCCCTAACTAACTCATCCATTAACAAATAAAACAACCTTGGGGACATCACACACCTCTGCCGCAGACCGACCATCAATGGAAACCAGTCACTTTCCTCTCTTCCTACTCGTACACATGCCTTACATTCTTTTCTCCTTTTTATCAACGATTTCCTTTCTTCAACAAATAATCCAATGCACTCATACGCTGACGACTCAACACAGCTTTCTTCCTCATCCCTCAGTTCCACTTCTCTCGTTCGTCTGCATCTCTGCATCTCCGTTGTCTCAGCGGGGTAGACGAAATCTGGTCAAGTTCAGTGCCTTCAAGACCCAGTTTCTACCCATCTCTTTATCGAAAACTCCTCACAACTTTCGTCTCTCCTTTGACGGCTCTGTGATTTCGCTTTTTGACTCAATGAACATAATTGCTATGATATTAAATACACTCTTTCTCGTAAGCCCCACATTATGGAAATAAGAAACTGGAAGTCCTGATTTCATGCCCCTATACACAGAGCGCTGCTCAAACTGACGACCAGTAAATTTTCCTCCCGTTTTCCTCGAATTTTTACTTGAAATCACGGCCTCGTAAGTCAACTTCGCTACACACAAGTTACATAAAGACCTAGATATATTGCAAAGGAACATAGTCAGATTAGTGCTATGGGTACTGTTTATTTCTGCTTTCGATGGGGTTTTGTTCCTGAATCTAGGCGGGAACCTGGGTAGTACCCTGCATGTAAACAGTCAAGATGGCCGGCTCATGTATAGCCGAAACGAATTAATGGATCATACTGACGGCGCCAGTAGTTATGCTAGCCTCAGAGAGCTGCCTGAAGCAGTGAAACGAACCAGTAGGAGGAGGGGCCGGCGAGAAGGAGCCCGGGTTAGAGGTAGAAGGCAGGGTGCGCAGTTGCCACTGCCCTTGATGGTGTGTGGGAACGTACGTTCGTTAAGGAACAAGATTGATGAATTGTCAGCCATGTGTAAGTGGAGTCACGTGTATAGGGAGGTGTCGATGCTCTGTTTAACGGAGACGCGACTTTAAGAGAATAAAAACCTTGATAGTGGGTACCAGATCGATGGTATCAGCTGGTTCGAGGTGACAGAACAGAAGCAGCAGGTAAGCGCTCGGGAGGAGGAGTGTGTGTATATATTAATGAACGAAGTGGTATAAACTTTACGGTATTCAATAAACTGTGCAATGAAAATATAGAACTTCTGACACTTTCGCTACGAACGTATTATTTGTCAGGGGAATCCAACAAAATCTTTGTGACCGGAAGTGACTTTAAACACTCTATACAACATTACCAACAGTTTATCAACTTCCCTTCACGCATAGACAAAGCATTAAATCCTTTTTTCTGTACCGGTATTAACAGCTGTTTCTAAACAATTGAAGCTACAAGGCTTGTCGCACCACAGTATGTGTCTTTTAACACGAGCGGATAGACGGAAATTTCAAACATTTAAACCTGTTTGTAAATCTTTCCATGACTGGACACATGAAGCAAATGAAACTTTAGTTGGTTGTATGAAGCTTACAGACTGGGACGTGTTGTATGATCCAGTGCTTGTATTGATGAATTTCTATATTTTATTTTGTATTGATGTAATTATTCATACAAAAGACAGGTTGAATTTCACCCAAGTAATAAACCTTGGGTTACTAATGACTTAAAAGATAGTGTTGAATGGAAATAAAACACGACTGGCAAATAATGATAGAAATAAGTTAACATTAATACAGAAGGATATTTACTATATGATAGACATATTTAAAGATAGATTTAGGATTGAAAGACTGTTCAGCGGCGACCCAAAACGTGCATGGGAAGGTCTGGGAAGCTAACTGGCATGTGTAGAGAGAGGATTTTGCCTGACGCTGTGGACGTTTGTAATAAATTGAACGAATTTTACGCTAGATTCGATGTGCATTAATTTTTTTTTCTAGAACTTAACACAATATGTCAGTCTCTATACTCTGAAAATGATTAGCCTACTGTAACTAGAGAGGAAGATGTCATTGAATAGGGTATAGGGTATAAATAGGTTATAAATGGTAAGGCAGCAGACCTGATAAGTGGTAAGGTACTGACTGACTCTGTAAACATCACTTTTCACACATTCTTTGTAGACTATTTCAGCAGTCACTTGGTATGTCTTGTATTCCTGAAATATGGAAAACGTCTGAAATTGTATCAAAGAAAAAAAATGTCCTTGTAATGATGATCATAGGCCTGTGGCACTTACTTCTATTATAATGAAATACTTTATTGTTAAAAAGATATTGGATGAACAGATATTTGATCTTATGGATGAGCTACAATTTGTATATGTAGAAAATAGATGTGTAGAGAATACTAGCATGTCTGTTTTTGATTATATTCTTTTTCACGAAGATGGTATAAACAAGCTGGGTAAACAATATTCTAAAGATTCAGTTTGTTGATTTGAATAGTGCGTTAATCCCATTCAGCCACATATGATAAAAAAAACTTAATGATGTTAATTCTCAAAATGTACTGTGGATACATGCATTTGTGTCCAATATGTATGTTAGATTTTTGAACACATTCTCCAACATGATAGTTAGCAACAGTGGAGCCTCACAGGGGTGTGTCTTATCACCAGGTTTGTTTACATTATACACCAGTGGCTGTAAGGCAATGGATGTAGATAGCAGGATCTTCATATACGCAGATGACACAGCTCTTGTAAGTCTTCGTCTCAATGGTGACTTTGGATGTTGAGAGGAAGTTGAACATTTTGATACATGGTGCAAGAACAACTGTTTAGAATTTGATGAGGAAAACAAAAGAAATGGTTATAGATTTTAGTAGACAACCATTAGAACATCTACCTTTGTATATCAATAATGAAATGGTTGTAAAGGTAAACGATCATAAATATCCTGGAGCAGTTATAGATGATGATTAGATTTTGTGAACATTGTTTTCAAAAAAGGTCAACACTAGATTAGACTGGTTTTGTAATTAAAAATATGAATGTAAAACTATACTGAACTGCTTTTAAGCTTTACACTTTTTCGTAATTGAGCTTCCTTGTTCGTATCTTATCCCTGCATTGTCCCTGTAGTTGCTCGTTGGAAGGTTTAAATGTATTTTGTTACCGACGATCAACCATTGTTCTTGGAGTTTGATGCAGGTGTTACATTTCACCTCGTTTCACCTTTATACATAGTGAACGACCTGGCTCGGGCAACACATGCCCAAGTCATGGGCATCTCGGATGAAAGAAAAATAAGGAAGAATATGGATGGAGAAATTGATCAAAGTTTCTCAGGTGTTGGTACATCTGACTTTTAAGAGTCAAAATGTCATACGGAAAAGCTAAGATGAAAGAAGGAGGAGAGTTCTACAGCTCTGTTGTTCGAAGGAAGAAGGAGGTACCATAATGGTCAGTCCCCTTGTGGCTGGTCTCCACACACAAACGTTGGAAGCAAAGCCCGACGCGTATCATGGGCTCAAGGTTTGGTAACAAGGATACATGCAGACGGCTCACAAAAGGAATGGTTGGTAAAAGGTGATGTCTGGAGAATTGATGAAATGGAAGGATTTTGATTCTACTCCATTGATGAGAGGTGGAGGATGAGCTACCTCAAGTATGTGAGCAGAACTCCACAGTGTGGTGAGTAAGACCCATGTAGATATGAAGTAGCTGCTCAAAAGAGAAAAAAAAATGCTGCACCTGTACAACAGCCGCAGCTGTTGAAGAGCAGACTTTAACATGTTAATTATGTGAGGTTTTCCAGGACAGCGTGGAGGATATGGTTATGACCATTAACATGTTAATTATGTGAGGTTTTCCAGGACAGGATGGAGGATATGGTTATGACCATTAACATGTTAATCATGTGAGGTTTTCCAGGACAGGATGGAGGATATGGTTATGACCATTAACATGTTAATTATGTGAGGTTTTCCAGGACAGGATGGAGGATATGGTTATGACCATTAACATGTTAATTATGTGAGGTTTTCCAGGACAGGATGGAGGATATGGTTATGACCATTAACATGTTAATTATGTGAGGTTTTCCAGGACAGGATGGAGGATATGGTTATGACCATTATTTTCATATGCTGACTGGAAATTATTAACATTGAGGAAGACATGTTAGAAGCCATTGCGTTGCGTTTTAGCATTACTAACTTTAACCAGCATTGTGCTCGCCTTGTTCCGAGATACCGTGTAGGTCCAAACTACGGGAGATATATTTAGCACGAGAAAGAAGATTAGTATTAGGATGAGGAGGCGTGGAATAAAATTGACTGAAGTATGTGCAGTGGAATACTCAGCGGAAGAGTGAATAAAGTTGGCAGTTAGAAAAAAAAAAGAATCATTTTTGGACAAAAGAAAGAGAGCAGACGATGGGACAGAACCCTGAGGAACACCAGTGCTGAAAAAATTAAGTGGAGGAAGTCGTTCCATCGACGACTACCGCAGCGACCCGGCTGCAGGGGAAGCCGTGCATTAGGGAAGAAATAGAAGCAGTGACGTCACATAGTTCACACACGTCGAGGACCACCAGAATCTTGGGCCCAAAGACCTACACCCAGAACTGTTTAATTTTCTGATTCTTGGATGATTCTGGCTGCTGTACCTGACTTGACTTTCTGATATTTGGTACAGAAAGCAGTTTGTGGTAAGGTCGGTCACTATGCTGACTTTGCTTTTTCCTCCTCGTGTATCACATCTTCTGTTCCAGTTCTTTTCTACCCGATACTTTGTGAAAGCAGTGTTGGACTAGTGTAACTGTTGCATCATACATCGTACAGTGCTCTTCTAGATTACCTTTTCCCAAGTACTTTATGTCTCCCTACAGTTCTTCCTCTAAAGCAGTGCTTCCCAACCTTACTGAGTCACGTACCACTAACTTGTCTTTGCTCAATTTTGTGTAATCGATTTTCTGGTAAAACCTCATTTGAGTCTTTAACTTTCAACTCAGATATGACGTTCATTCTTCTTCACTCACGACTGAAGCATCTAAAATGAACACCACGCACCATGTAGATGGTTCTCACGTACCACTAAAGAGGTAGGTGTACTACTGGCCTCAGTGGGAACTTTAAAGTCCATGTTGCCCACATCTCATAGCGCATAACCACATCACATACACTAGGATATGTCTAGAATTCCTCTCTCGTACCTGCACAAGGAACAACTTAAAACACAAAACCCACAGCACATTATCAAGCGCACATCTCGTAACCCTCTCATTATGACGCAAGTCGCTCACCTTACATCTCAAAAAGCACATGACATATCTCACATGTACCGGCGCACATTTATTGCGCATCCTCGACAACATACTTCCTCGAACACATCCCTAAACTTCGTTCAGCAGTTCAGAGAGTAGCTACTGCATCACACCCGCTACAAGAACATCCCTGTCGCAACCATCACGAACATAATCCGTGATCAAGGGGACGCCACCCTGATGTTCGTATAAGAACTGTGTGTCTAACACCCTCTCCTTTTTCATCGTTCCGCTACCTGTATTTTGTGTATTTTCTACAAATATTTTCAGATTGTAGTCGCAGTTGATAAAGTAAGATCATTTGATAATCATCGCTATCATCTTTGTAAGCGTCCTCATCCGCAGGCACAGCCAAGCGACAGAAGAGTGTATGGAGGAAGCTGGTGCTTCTATTGTGGAAGAACCTCCTACTGAGGAGACGCCACTGGCTCCTCACCTCCTTCGAGATCCTGCTCCCCACACTCCTCTTTACCCTCATCCTCGCCATCAGGTTAATGCCAGACAGCGCGTTCCTTCCCAAGTACATCAGTGAGGTAGGTAGGAAGTGGTTTATGGAAATTAATAAGATGAACATCAATGAAGTAAGTAAAAAGTACCACAAGTAAGTAGGAAGCGCAGCAATGAGTAAGAAGGTACATAAATCAGTTAAGTAAGAAGTGCATCAACAAAATAAGTAGGAAGTACATCAGTGACGTCAGTAGGGAGAACATCAATGTAGTAAGTAGGAAGAGCATCACTGAAGTCAGTGGGGAGGATAACAGTGAAGGTAAGCAGGGCTTGTATGAGTGATATATGCAGGAAGTGCATCAATGAAGTAAATAACTTCTTGACGAAGGAAAATTTTCTCGTTCCGTTCCTAGTTTCATTATGATATAGATAACGGAAGATTGTCCACGGTAGGCTTTTGTTACGCTAGAAAATACCAGCGGGAACATTAGAAAAGATCCTTGATATTTGAGATTAATTCTGGATTTGTTAATCTTAAGAACTGCATTACGCGTCAGGTATCCCGAATGATTGATTAATGAGATAAGTAGGAAGATTATTAATGAAGCATAGTACACAATACTTGCTGGGATAGTACACAATACTTGCTGGGATAGTACACAATACTTGCTGGGATAGTACACAATACTTGCTGGGATAGTACACAATACTTGCTGGGATAGTACACAATACTTGCTGGGATAGTACACAATACTTGCTGGGATAGTACACAATACTTGCTGGGATAGTACACAATACTTGCTGGGATAGTACACAATACTTGCTGGGATAGTACACAATACTTGCTGGGATAGTACACAATACTTGCTGGGATAGTACACAATACTTGCTGGGATAGTACACAATACTTGCTGGGATAGTACACAATACTTGCTGGGATAGTACACAATACTTGCTGGGATAGTACACAATACTTGCTGGATAGTACACAATACTTCCCTGGATAGTACACAATACTTGCTGGGATAGTACACAATACTTGCTGGGATAGTACACAATACTTGCTGGGATAGTACACAATACTTGCTGGGATAGTACACAATACTTCCCGGGATAGTACACAATACTTGCTGGGATAGTACACAATACTTGCTGGGATAGTACACAATACTTCCAGGGATAGTACACAATACTTGCTGGATAGTACACAATACTTGCTGGGATAGTACACAATACTTCCTGGGATAGTACACAATACTTGCTGGGATAGTACACAATACTTGCCTGGGATAGTACACAATACTTGCTGGGATAGTACACAATACTTGCTGGGATAGTACACAATACTTGCTGGGATAGTACACAATACTTGCCTGGGATAGTACACAATACTTGCTGGGATAGTACACAATACTTGCTGGGATAGTACACAATACTTGCTGGGATAGTACACAATACTTGCTGGGATAGTACACAATACTTGCTGGGATAGTACACAATACTTGCTGGGATAGTACACAATACTTCCCAGGGATAGTACACAATACTTGCTGGGATAGTACACAATACTTGCTGGGATAGTACACAATACTTGCTGGGATAGTACACAATACTTGCTGGGATAGTACACAATACTTCCCGGGATAGTACACAATACTTGCTGGGATAGTACACAATACTTGCTGGGATAGTACACAATACTTGCTGGGATAGTACACAATACTTGCTGGGATAGTACACAATACTTCCCGGGATAGTACACAATACTTGCTGGGATAGTACACAATACTTGCTGGGATAGTACACAATACTTCCCAGGATAGTACACAATACTTGCTGGGATAGTACACAATACTTCCTGGATAGTACACAATACTTGCTGGGATAGTACACAATACTTGCTGGGATAGTACACAATACTTGCTGGGATAGTACACAATACTTGCTGGGATAGTACACAATACTTGCCTGGGATAGTACACAATACTTGCCTGGGATAGTACACAATACTTGCCTGGGATAGTACACAATACTTCCCAGGATAGTACACAATACTTGCTGGGATAGTACACAATACTTGCTGGGATAGTACACAATACTTGCTGGGATAGTACACAATACTTGCTGGGATAGTACACAATACTTGCTGGGATAGTACACAATACTTGCTGGGATAGTACACAATACTTGCTGGGATAGTACACAATACTTCCTGGGATAGTACACAATACTTGCTGGGATAGTACACAATACTTGCTGGGATAGTACACAATACTTGCTGGGATAGTACACAATACTTGCTGGGATAGTACACAATACTTGCTGGGATAGTACACAATACTTGCCTGGGATAGTACACAATACTTGCTGGGATAGTACACAATACTTGCTGGGATAGTACACAATACTTGCTGGGATAGTACACAATACTTGCTGGGATAGTACACAATACTTGCTGGGATAGTACACAATACTTGCTGGGATAGTACACAATACTTGCTGGGATAGTACACAATACTTGCTGGGATAGTACACAATACTTGCTGGGATAGTACACAATACTTGCTGGGATAGTACACAATACTTCCTGGGATAGTACACAATACTTGCTGGGATAGTACACAATACTTGCTGGGATAGTACACAATACTTCCTGGGATAGTACACAATACTTCCCGGGATAGTACACAATACTTGCTGGGATAGTACACAATACTTGCCTGGGATAGTACACAATACTTGCTGGGATAGTACACAATACTTGCTGGGATAGTACACAATACTTGCTGGGATAGTACACAATACTTCCTGGGATAGTACACAATACTTGCTGGGATAGTACACAATACTTGCTGGGATAGTACACAATACTTGCTGGGATAGTACACAATACTTGCTGGGATAGTACACAATACTTGCTGGGATAGTACACAATACTTGCTGGGATAGTACACAATACTTGCTGGGATAGTACACAATACTTCCCTGGATAGTACACAATACTTGCTGGGATAGTACACAATACTTGCTGGGATAGTACACAATACTTGCTGGGATAGTACACAATACTTGCTGGGATAGTACACAATACTTGCTGGGATAGTACACAATACTTGCTGGGATAGTACACAATACTTGCTGGGATAGTACACAATACTTGCTGGGATAGTACACAATACTTGCTGGGATAGTACACAATACTTGCTGGGATAGTACACAATACTTGCTGGGATAGTACACAATACTTGCTGGGATAGTACACAATACTTGCTGGGATAGTACACAATACTTGCTGGATAGTACACAATACTTGCTGGGATAGTACACAATACTTGCTGGGATAGTACACAATACTTGCTGGGATAGTACACAATACTTGCTGGGATAGTACACAATACTTGCTGGGATAGTACACAATACTTGCTGGGATAGTACACAATACTTGCTGGGATAGTACACAATACTTGCTGGGATAGTACACAATACTTGCTGGGATAGTACACAATACTTGCTGGGATAGTACACAATACTTGCTGGGATAGTACACAATACTTCCCAGGATAGTACACAATACTTGCTGGGATAGTACACAATACTTCCCAGGATAGTACACAATACTTGCTGGGATAGTACACAATACTTGCTGGGATAGTACACAATACTTGCTGGGATAGTACACAATACTTGCTGGGATAGTACACAATACTTGCTGGGATAGTACACAATACTTGCTGGGATAGTACACAATACTTGCTGGGATAGTACACAATACTTGCTGGGATAGTACACAATACTTGCTGGGATAGTACACAATACTTCCCAGGATAGTACACAATACTTGCTGGGATAGTACACAATACTTCCCAGGATAGTACACAATACTTGCTGGGATAGTACACAATACTTGCTGGGATAGTACACAATACTTCCCAGGATAGTACACAATACTTGCTGGGATAGTACACAATACTTGCTGGGATAGTACACAATACTTGCTGGGATAGTACACAATACTTGCTGGGATAGTACACAATACTTGCCTGGGATAGTACACAATACTTGCTGGGATAGTACACAATACTTGCTGGATAGTACACAATACTTGCTGGGATAGTACACAATACTTGCTGGGATAGTACACAATACTTGCTGGGATAGTACACAATACTTGCTGGGATAGTACACAATACTTGCTGGGATAGTACACAATACTTCCCAGGATAGTACACAATACTTGCTGGGATAGTACACAATACTTGCTGGGATAGTACACAATACTTGCTGGGATAGTACACAATACTTGCTGGGATAGTACACAATACTTGCTGGGATAGTACACAATACTTGCTGGGATAGTACACAATACTTCCCTGGGATAGTACACAATACTTGCCGGGATAGTACACAATACTTCCCTGGATAGTACACAATACTTGCTGGGATAGTACACAATACTTGCAGGGATAGTACACAATACTTGCTGGATAGTACACAATACTTGCTGGGATAGTACACAATACTTGCTGGCTAGTACACAATACTGGCCTGGGATAGTACACCAATACTGCTGGGATAGTACACAATACTTCCAGATACACAATACTTTGCTGGGCTGAAGTACCACAACTGAAGTACCACTAACTTCCCAGGATAGTACCACCAATACTTGCTGGGATAGTACACATACCTTGCTGGGATAGTACACAATACTTGCCTGATAGTACACAATACTTGCCTGGGCTAGTACCACAAATACTTGCCTGGATAGTACACAATCACTTGCTGGGATAGTACACAAATACTTGCTGGGATAGTAACACAAACTTCCTGGCTCGTACACAATCACTTCCCCAGGATAGTACACAATACTATGCTGGGCTAGTACACAATACCTTGCTGGGATAGTACACAATACTTGCTGGGATAGTACACAATACTTGCCTGGATAGTAAACAATACTGCCTGGGATAGTACACAATACTTGCTGGGATAGTACACAATACTTGCTGGGGATAGGTACACAATACTTGCTGGGATAGTACACAATACTTGCTGGATAGTACACAATACTTGCTGGGATAGTACACAATACTTCCCTGGATAGTACACAATACTTGCTGGGATAGTACACAATACTTCCCTGGATAGTACACAATACTTGCTGGGATATAGTACACAATACTTGCTGGGATAGTACACAATACTTGCTGGGATAGTACACAATACTTGCTGGGGATAGTACACAAATACTTGCTGGGATAGTACACAATACTTGCTGGGAGAGGTCACAATACTTCCAGGGATAGTACACAATACTTGCCCTGGGATAGTACACAATACTTCCAGGGATAGTACACAATACTTGCTGGGATAGTACACAATACTTGCCTGGGATAGTACACAATACTTCCCAGGGATAGTACACCAATACTTGCTGGGGATAGTACACAATACTTGCCCTGGGATAGGTACACAATACTTGCTGGGAAGTCCACAATACTTGATGGGATTAGTACACAATACTTGCCCTGGGATAGTACACATACTTCCCGGATGGGATAGTACACAATACTTGCCCTGGGATAGTACACAATACTTCCGGGATAGTACACAATATTGCTGGGGATCGTACACAACTTCCAGGGATAGTACACAATACTTGCGGGATAGTACACATATCTGATAGACAATATGCTTGGGGATAGTACAACAATACTTGCCCTGGGATAGTACACAATACTTGCTGGGGATAGTAACAATACTTCCGCTGGGATAGTACACAATACTTGCTGGGATAGTACACAATACTTGCTGGGATAGTACACAATACTTCCCAGGATAGTACACAATACTTGCTGGGATAGTACACAATACTTGCTGGGATAGTACACAATACTTCCCGGGATAGTACACAATACTTGCTGGGATAGTACACAATACTTGCTGGGATAGTACACAATACTTGCTGGGATAGTACACAATACTTGCTGGGATAGTACACAATACTTGCTGGGATAGTACACAATACTTGCTGGGATAGTACACAATACTTGCTGGGATAGTACACAATACTTGCTGGGATAGTACACAATACTTCCCAGGATAGTACACAATACTTCCCAGGATAGTACACAATACTTGCTGGGATAGTACACAATACTTGCTGGGATAGTACACAATACTTCCCAGGATAGTACAAAATCCTTCCTGGGAATTGTACACAATACCTTTCGGTGAGAGTGCAAACTGCTTATCGAGGACTGTACAAAATATTTCTCCTTGATTGCGGGAAAAAACGAGAAAAATAGGCACTGTCTCCCTTGTGCTCTTTTTTTTTTTTTTTTTTTTCCAGCTAGCCTTTCCCGCCTTACCGTCAGGATCAGACGACTGATCCTTGGAGGAAAAACCCTGGATTGGATCCAATTTTTCCCCTCCTTTTAGAAAATGGAAGGGGAGGAGGATTTCCAGTCCCCATTCCCACTCTTCTTAGTCGCATGGGTCACGCAGGAGACACGTGTGTAGTGCTCTCTCTTCCCTATATCCAGTGACGCATGTATTGATCTCAGATATAGTGACCAACAGCGTTATGGAGGTCTATGTTGCAACGTACCTCAGTAAGATAGAGTGGAAACTCAAAATCTAAAGGACAGTACATCGAGCATTGCCTCTCTAAGTTGACACTTTCCTGATTCCCGATTCAACAGACGATGAAAACGTTGGTGAATATTTCCAAAACTACGACACGTTTATCAGTCCAAACTGCTCTGTTTAGCGCCAGTCGACTCTGCGTTAACTTCTGTTTAGCTCCAGTCGACTCTGCGTTAACTTCTGTTTAGCTCCAGTCGACTCTGTGTTAACTGCTCTGTTTAGCACCTGTCGACTCTGTGTTAACTGTTCTGTTTAGCACCAGTCGACTCTGTGTTAACTGTTCTGTTTAGCTCCAGTCGACTCTGTGTTAACTGCTCTGTTTAGCACATGTCGACTCTGTGTTAACTGTTCTGTTTAGCACCAGTCGACTCTCTATTAAATGCTCTGTTTAGCACCAGCCGACTCTGTGTTAACTGCTCTGTTTAGCACCGGTCGACTCTGTGTTAACTGTTCTGTTTAGCACCGGTCGACTCTGTGTTAACTGTTCTGTTTAGCAGCAGTCGACTCTGTGTTAACTGTTCTGTTTAGCAGCAGTCGACTCTGTGTTAACTGTTCTGTTTAGCACCGGTCGACTCTGTGTTAACTGTTCTGTTTAGCAGCAGTCGACTCTGTGTTAACTGTTCTGTTTAGCACCAGTCGACTCTGTGTTAACTGTTCTGTTTAGCTCCAGTCGACTCTGTGTTAACTGCTCTGTTGGGCACATGTCGACTCTGTGTTAACTGTTCTGTTTAGCACCAGTCGACTCTGTGTTAAATGCTCTGTTTAGCACCAGCCGACTCTGTGTTAACTGCTCTGTTTAGCACCGGTCGACTCTGTGTTAACTGTTCTGTTTAGCACCGGTCGACTCTGTGTTAACTGTTCTGTTTAGCAGCAGTCGACTCTGTGTTAACTGTTCTGTTTAGCACCAGTCGACTCTGTGTTAACTGTTCTGTTTAGCACCGGTCGACTCTGTGTTAACTGTTCTGTTTAGCAGCAGTCGACTCTGTGTTAACTGCTCTGTTTAGCAGCAGTCGACTCTGTATTAACTGCTCTGTTTAGCACCAGTCGACTCTGTGTTAACTGTTCTGTTTAGCAGCAGTCGACTCTGTGTTAACTGTTCTGTTTAGCACCAGTCGACTCTGTGTTAACTGTTCTGTTTAGCACCAGTCGACTCTGTGTTAACTGTTCTGTTTAGCAGCAGTCGACTCTGTGTTAACTGTTCTGTTTAGCAGCAGTCGACTCTGTGTTAACTGCTCTGTTTAGCAGCAGTCGACTCTGTGTTAACTGCTCTGTTTAGCACCGGTCGACTCTGTGTTAACTGCTCTGTTTAGCAGCAGTCGACTCTGTGTTAACTGTTCTGTTTAGCACCAGTCGACTCTGTGTTAACTGTTCTGTTTAGCACCAGTCGACTCTGTGTTAACTGCTCTGTTTAGCACCAGTCGACTCTGTGTTAACTGCTCTGTTTAGCAGCAGTCGACTCTGTGTTAACTGCTCTGTTTAGCAGCAGTCGACTCTGTGTTAACTGCTCTGTTTAGCAGCAGTCGACTCTGTGTTAACTGTTCTGTTTAGCAGCAGTCGACTCTGTGTTAACTGTTCTGTTTAGCAGCAGTCGACTCTGTGCTAACTGTTCTGTTTAGCAGCAGTTGACTCTGTGTTAACAAATCCTCTGGTTCCAATGTTTCATGATGACCTGCCCTGGTCCTCCCCACTCAGGTGGCAGGGGAACACAACTCGAAGTCCTCCTCAACATGTCGTTCCTCCGCAGGTCTCAACGTTCGACGTCGCCAACGAGGAGAAACTGAAGGAGATCCTGTGTAAGAAATATGGCATGTGGGTTAATACTGCGTTCATTCGATCGTACTGCTTTGCGGCGAGCATGCCTGCCTACCCGGGGGAGAGGAAGATCTTCTACGGTCCCCCAAGCAACTTTACCAAAGACGTCGCCTTGCACGTAGCGGACGTTCTACGTCTGGACGAGAGCGGTAAGTGGACAGCTTCATGGTTGGACGCTAGCAGTGTGCCACGCTGTCATGGACAGCAGGAGGGAGGTGGGGGGGAACATTGGCTATCTCTAACTAACGAACTTCATAAGGTGAACGTTTTGTACCTAGGAACCTATACCCATGTAGCCTTGTCTTAGATACCAGGTTTGAGTCTTGTGGGGATCAAACTTCGAAGTCTAACAGCGATATATGGGTACAAGATGTCCACTTTTAAGTTTTTGTTTTGTCTAAATATTCACACCTTCTTTGCTTTCTGGGTTGGTGTTCTCCTGATCAGTTTAAACTACTGACACTGGACTTTTCTGCCCCTTGTTTGCTCTTCTACATTTACCAGGATGGAATCGCGAGCCTCCAGTCATGCCAGATGTTCTGCTGTCTTCACTCCGCTACTAACCCCTTCCGTCTGTCTGTTTGGATGTTGCTTCTCCTTCTCTCATCTTCAGGTTTCAGTTCGGCCAGAGCTCTCCCGGGCAGCATGAATGTCATACTGCTCCTAAGACCTAGACTCACGGCATGCGATTAGCTGCTTCTTCCCATAGTTTCTGTGTTGAGACCATCCATGCGAGGATTGGCCTTGGTGACGTCATCTTTCCTCGCGCAGCGAAGATGCTGAATTTATCTACATTCCTTTATTCATCTTTCCTTCTTCCTTGACCATTCTAGTCTAGAGAATCGAGAAACACCGGAGGTCAGAATAACTCAACCCCTCCTCCCCCCATTCCTTCCCTCCGACGGTCTTACCTCTAACCCTCGACCATTTACCGTTGCATCCGGCGTGACCTCGAGTGAGGAATGCGTTTGAACCACTGTTGAAAGAGATTATCGTTCCTCCCCCACTACTTGCAGTGCTGCAACCAGTGGCCAGCAACGAGGATATGGACGTGCTGGTCGAGAAATCTTACTTCGAGACCAACGACTCTTGGGCCGCTTTCTACGTTGGTCTCTTCTTCCACGACCTCGACCAGCTGACGGACGACCCTCCTGAGAAACTAAACTACGACCTGAGACTCGAGGGCCAGTGGGCGACGTCCCAGCTCTACCCATTCATGCAAATCCCGGGTCCCAGGAACTACAGCTGTGAGTACCGTCAGCGTGTATACGTCTTCTGTGTACAGTGCACGTCCTGTGGTGAGTCTACACCACCACATCTGCTCAGAGCATAGGCGCGATCCCACACATATGCACATACATCAGCGTTAGGGATGTTTCAGCGCAGTCAGTGCTTGAAGCAATAAAAAACGAGCTTACTATTCTTCGTGGTTTGTGTGACTGACACACTATCAGTTGCTGACGTATATCATCAGCTGTTCGTGCACACAATCAGCTGCTTACGTAATTTGTCAGCTTTAGATGGAGTTTATCAACATTTGACGCCGATGCTAGCGACTATACGTAATTTGTTTAGCTAGGGATTCCGTCTGTAAGGCCTGAAATGTCCTCTTAACAAATGCGGTACACACGGCTCTCAGCGTCACTTACCACTGTGTTTTTGTAAGGGATTTCCATGTAAGAAAATAATGCCTGACGATTTCACTGCTGTTCTCTGTTCTTATCATAACAGGTTTTACCCCAGAAAGATATGATCACATGACTCAACTTTACCTCCGGCAGATAAAGCGTCAGGATAAATGCAATTGTGTCAATGATTCATCTCGAAAATGAACTCACCTCCTTTTTGGTTGCCCCACTAAGTAAATATAACACAGCTATTACCTATTTGAGAGAGAGGGAGAGAGAGAGAGAGAGAGAGAGAGAGAGAGAGAGAGAGAGAGAGAGAGAGAGAGAGAGAGAGAGAGAGAGAGAGAGAATTGACAAAACACGAAAACATAAGAATATATATATATATATATATATATATGTATATATATTTTTTTTTTTTTTTTTTGCTTTGTCGCTGTCTCCCGCGTTTGCGAGGTAGCGCAAGGAAACAGACGAAAGAAATGGCCCAACCCACCCCCATACACATGCCTTGATTCAATCCACTGACAGCACGTCAACCCCGGTATACCACATCGCTCCAATTCACTCTATTCCTTGCCCTCCTTTCACCCTCCTGCACGTTCAGGCCCCGATCACACAAAATCTTTTTCACTCCATCTTTCCACCTCCAATTTGGTCTCCCTCTTCTCCTCGTTCCCTCCACCTCCGACACATATATCCTCTTGGTCAATCTTTCCTCACTCATTCTCTCCATGTGCCCAAACAATTTCAAAACACCCTCTTCTGCTCTCTCAACCACGCACTTTTTATTTCCACACATCTCTCTTACCCTTACGTTACTTACTCGATCAAACCACATTGTCCTCAAACATCTCATTTCCAGCACATCCATCCTCCTGCGCACAACTCTATCCATAACCCACGCCTCGCAACCATACAACATTGTTGGAACCACTATTCCTTCAAACATACCCATTTTTGCTTTCCGAGATAATGTTCTCGACTTCCACACATTCTTCAAGGCTCCCAGAATTTTCGCCCCCTCCCCCACCCTATGATCCACTTCCGCTTCCATGGTTCCATCCGCTGCCAGATCCACTCCCAGATATCTAAAACACTTCACTTCCTCCAGTTTTTCTCCATTCAAACTCACCTCCCAATTGACTTGACCCTCAACCCTACTGTACCTAATAACCTTGCTCTTATTCACATTTACTCTTAACTTTCTTCTTTCACACACTTTACCAGACTCAGTCACCAGCTTCTGCAGTTTCTCACATGAATCAGCCACCAGCGCTGTATCATCAGCGAACAACAACTGACTCACTTCCCAAGCTCTCTCATCCCCAACAGACTTCATACTTGGCCCTCTTTCCAAAACTCTTGCATTCACCTACCTAACAACCCCATCCATAAACAAATTAAACAACCATGGAGACATCACACACCCCTGCCGCAAACCTACATTCACTGAGAACCAATCACTTTCCTCTCTTCCTACACGTACACATGCCTTACATCCTCGATAAAAATTTTTCACTGCTTCTAACAACTTGCCTCCCACACCATATATTCTTAATACCTTCCACAGAGCATCTCTATCAACTCTATCATATGCCTTCTTCAGATCCATAAATGCTACATACAAATCCATTTGCTTTTCTAAGTATTTCTCACATACATTCTTCAAAGCAAACACCTGATCCACACATCCTCTACCACTTCTGAAACCACACTCCTCTTCCCCTATCTGATGCTCTGTACATGCCTTCACCCTCTCAATCAATATCCTCCCATATAATTTACCAGGAATACTCAACAAACTTATACCTCTGTAATTTGAGCATATATATATATATATATATATATATATATATATATATATATATATATATTTTTTTTTTTTTATACTTTGTCGCTGTCTCCCGCGTTTGCGAGGTAGCGCAAGGAAACAGACGAAAGAAATGGCCCAACCCACCCCATACACATGTATATACATACGTCCACACACGCAAATATACATACCTACACAGCTTTCCATGGTTTACCCCAGACGCTTCACATGCCTTGATTCAATCCACTGACAGCACGTCAACCCCGGTATACCACATCGCTCAAATTCACTCTATTCCTTGCCCTCCTTTCACCCTCCTGCATGTTCAGGCCCCGATCACACAAAATCTTTTTCACTCCATCTTTCCACCTCCAATTTGGTCTCCCTCTTCTCCTCGTTCCCTCCACCTCCGACACATATATCCTCTTGGTCAATCTTTCCTCACTCATTCTCTCCATGTGCCCAAACAATTTCAAAACACCCTCTTCTGCTCTCTCAACCACGCACTTTTTATTTCCACACATCTCTCTTACCCTTACGTTACTTACTCGATCAAACCACATTGTCCTCAAACATCTCATTTCCAGCACATCCATCCTCCTGCGCACAACTCTATCCATAACCCACGCCTCGCAACCATACAACATTGTTGGAACCACTATTCCTTCAAACATACCCATTTTTGCTTTCCGAGATAATGTTCTCGACTTCCACACATTCTTCAAGGCTCCCAGAATTTTCGCCCCCTCCCCCACCCTATGATCCACTTCCGCTTCCATGGTTCCATCCGCTGCCAGATCCACTCCCAGATATCTAAAACACTTCACTTCCTCCAGTTTTTCTCCATTCAAACTCACCTCCCAATTGACTTGACCCTCAACCCTACTGTACCTAATAACCTTGCTCTTATTCACATTTACTCTTAACTTTCTTCTTTCACACACTTTACCAGACTCAGTCACCAGCTTCTGCAGTTTCTCACATGAATCAGCCACCAGCGCTGTATCATCAGCGAACAACAACTGACTCACTTCCCAAGCTCTCTCATCCCCAACAGACTTCATACTTGCCCCTCTTTCCAAAACTCTTGCATTTACCTCCCTAACAGCCCCATCCATAAACAAATTAAACAACCATGGAGACATCACACACCCCTGCCGCAAACCTACATTCACTGAGAACCAATCACTTTCCTCTCTTCCTACACGTACACATGCCTTACATCCTCGATAAAAACTTTTCACTGCTTCTAACAACTTTCCTCCCACACCATATATTCTTAATACCTTCCACAGAGCATCTCTATCAACTCTATCATATGCCTTCTCCAGATCCATAAATGCTACATACAAATCCATTTGCTTTTCTAAGTATTTCTCACATACATTCTTCAAAGCAAACACCTGATCCACACATCCTCTACCACTTCTGAAACCACATGCTCTTCCCCAATCTGATGCTCTGTAAATGTAAGTGTAAGAAAGTAAATTCTCAATCAATATGGGTAAAACTGAAAGTTGATGGAGAGAGGTGGGTGATTATTGGTGCATATGCACCTGGGCATGAGAAGAAAGATCAAGAGAGGCAAGTGTTTTGGGAGCAGCTGAATGAGTGTGTTAGTGGTTTTGATGCACGAGACCGGGTTATAGTGATGGGTGATTTGAATGCAAAGGTGAGTAATGTGGCAGTTGAGGGAATAATTGGTATACATGGGGTGTTCAGTGTTGTAAATGGAAATGGTGAAGAGCTTGTAGATTTATGTGCTGAAAAAGGACTGATGATTGGGAATACCTGGTTTAAAAAGCGAGATATACATAAGTATACTTATGTAAGAAGGAGAGATGGCCAGAGAGCGTTATTGGATTACGTGTTAATTGACAGGCGTGCGAAAGAGAGACTTTTGGATGTTAATGTGCTGAGAGGTGCAACTGGAGGGATGTCTGATCATTATCTTGTGGAGGCTAAGGTGAAGATCTGTATGGGTTTTCAGAAAAGAAGAGTGAATGTTGGGGTGAAGAGGGTGGTGAGA
Organism: Panulirus ornatus; assembly: GCF_036320965.1. Lineage (NCBI taxonomy): Eukaryota > Metazoa > Arthropoda > Malacostraca > Decapoda > Palinuridae > Panulirus > Panulirus ornatus. Next base: position 26,362,793 of record NC_092242.1, on the reverse strand, counting down.
GTAAGTGAGCTTGAGAAGGAGACCTGTGTGAGGAAGTACCAGGAGAGACTGAGTACAGAATGGAAAAAGGTGAGAACAATGGAAGCAAGGGGAGTGGGGGAGGAATGGGATGTATTTAGGGAATCAGTGATGGATTGCGCAAAAGATGCTTGTGGCATGAGAAGAGTGGGAGGTGGGTTGATTAGAAAGGGTAGTGAGTGGTGGGATGAAGAAGTAAGAGTATTAGTGAAAGAGAAGAGAGAGGCATTTGGACGATTTTTGCAGGGAAAAAATGCAATTGAGTGGGAGATGTATAAAAGAAAGAGACAGGAGGTCAAGAGAAAGGTGCAAGAGGTGAAAAAAAGGGCAAATGAGAGTTGGGGTGAGAGAGTATCATTAAATTTTAGGGAGAATAAAAAGATGTTCTGGAAGGAGGTAAATAAAGTGCGTAAGACAAGGGAGCAAATGGGAACTTCAGTGAAGGGCGCAAATGGGGAGGTGATAACAAGTAGTAGTGATGTGAGAAGGAGATGGAGTGAGTATTTTGAAGGTTTGTTGAATGTGTTTGATGATAGAGTGGCAGATATAGGGTGTTTTGGTCGAGGTGGTGTGCAAAGTGAGAGGGTTAGGGAAAATGATTTGGTAAACAGAGAAGAGGTAGTGAAAGCTTTGCGGAAGATGAAAGCCGGCAAGGCAGCAGGTTTGGATGGTATTGCAGTGGAATTTATTAAAAAAGGGGGTGACTGTATTGTTGACTGGTTGGTAAGGTTATTTAATGTATGTATGACTCATGGTGAGGTGCCTGAGGATTGGCGGAATGCGTGCATAGTGCCATTGTACAAAGGCAAAGGGGATAAGAGTGAATGCTCAAATTACAGAGGTATAAGTTTGTTGAGTATTCCTGGTAAATTATATTATATATATGTATATATATATATATATATATATATATATATATATATATATATATATATATATATATATATATATATATATATATATATATATATATATATATATATGTGTGTGTGTGTGTGTGTGTGTGTGTGTGTGTGTGTGTGTGTGTGTGTGTATGTAAAAGAAGAGTGAATGTTGGGGTGAAGAGGGTGGTGAGAGTAAGTGAGCTTGGGAAGGAGACTTGTGTGAGGAAGTACCAGGAGAGACTGAGTAAAGAATGGAAAAAGGTGAGAACAATGGAAGTAAGGGGAGTGGGGGAGGAATGGGATGTATTTAGGGAATCAGTGATGGATTGCGCCAAAGATGCTTGTGGCATGAGAAGAGTGAGAGGTGGGTTGATTAGAAAGGGTAGTGAGTGGTGGGATGAAGAAGTAAGATTATTAGTGAAAGAGAAGAGAGAGGCATTTGGACGATTTTTGCAGGGAAAAAATGCAATTGAGTGGGAGATGTATAAAAGAAAGAGACAGGAGGTCAAGAGAAAGGTGCAAGAGGTGAAAAAGAGGGCAAATGAGAGTTGGGGTGAGACAGTATCATTAAATTTTAGGGAGAATAAAAAGATGTTCTGGAAGGAGGTAAATAAAGTGCGTAAGACAAGGGAGCAATAGGGAACTTCAGTGAAGGGCGCAAATGGGGAGGTGATAACAAGTAGTGGTGATGTGAGAAAGAGATGGAGTGAGTATTTAGAAGGTTTGTTGAATGTGTCTGATGATAGAGTGGCAGATATAGGGTGTTTTGGTCGAGGTGGTGTGCAAAGTGAGAGGGTTAGGGAAAATGATTTGGTAAACAGATAAGAGGTAGTAAAAGCTTTGCGGAAGATGAAAGCCGGCAAAGCAGCAGGTATTGCAGTGGAATTTATTAAAAAAGAGGGTGACTGTATTGTTGACTGGTTGGTATGGTTATTTAATATATGTATGATTCATGGGGAGGTGCCTTAGGATTGGTGGAATGCTTGCATAGTGCAATTGTACAAGGGGATAAGAGTGAGTGCTCAAATTACAGAGGTATAAGATTGTTGAGTATTCCTGGTAAATTATATGGGAGGATATTGATTGAGAGGGTGAAGGCATGTACAGAGCATCAGATTGGGGAAGAGCAGTGTGGTTTCAGAAATGGTAGAGGATGTGTGGATCAGGTGTTTGCTTTGAAGAATGTATGTGAGAAATACTTAGAAAAGCAAATGGATTTGTATGTAGCATTTATGGATCTGGAGAAGGCATATGATAGAGTTGATAGAGATGCTCTGTGGAAGGTATTAAGAATATATGGTGTGGGAGGCAAGTTGTTAGAAGCAGTGAAAAGTTTTTATCGAGGATGTAAGGCATGTGTACGTGTAGGAAGAGAGGAAAGTGATTGGTTCTCAGTGAGTGTAGGCTTGCGGCAGGGGTGTGTGATGTCTCCATGGTTGTTTAATTTGTTTATGGATGGGGTTGTTAGGGAGGTGAATGCAAGAGTTTTGGAAAGAGGGGCAAGTATGAAGTTTGTTGTGGATGAGAGAGCTTGGGAAGTGAGTCAGTTGTTGTTCGCTGATGATACAGCGCTGGTGGCTGATTCATGTGAGAAACTGCAGAAGCTGGTGACTGAGTTTGGTAAAGTGTGTGAAAGAAGAAAGTTAAGAGTAAATGTGAATAAGAGCAAGGTTATTAGGTACAATAGGGTTGAGGGTCAAGTCAATTAGGAGGTAAGTTTGAATGGAGAAAAACTGGAGGAAGTAAAGTGTTTTAGATATCTGGGAGTGGATCTGGCAGCGGATGGAACCATGGAAGCGGAAGTGGATCATAGGGTGGGGGAGAGGGCGAAAATCCTGGGAGCCTTGAAGAATGTGTGGAAGTCGAGAACATTATATCGGAAAGCAAAAATGGGTATGTTTGAAGGAATAGTGGTTCCTACAATGTTGCATGGTTGCGAGGCGTGGAATATGGATAGAGTTGTGCGCAGGAGGATGGATGTGCTGGAAATGAAATGTTTGAGGACAATGTGTGGTGTGAGGTGGTTTGATCGAGTAAGTAACGTAAGGGTAAGAGAGATGTGTAGAAATAAAAAGAGCGTGGTTGAGAGAGCTGAAGAGGGTGTTTTGAAATGGTTTGGGCACATGGAGAGAATGAGTGAGGAAAGATTGACCAAGAGGATATATGTGTCGGAGGTGGAGGGAACGAGGAGAAGTGGGAGACCAAATTGGAGGTGGAAAGATGGAGTGAAAAAGATTTTGTGTGATCGGGGCCTGAACATGCAGGAGGGTGAAAGGAGGGCAAGGAATAGAGTGAATTGGATCGATGTGGTATACCGGGGTTGACGTGCTGTCAGTGGATTGAATCAGGGTATGTGAAGCGTCTGGGGTAATTCATGGAAAGCTGTGTAGGTATGTATATTTGCGTGTGTGGACGTATGTATATGCAAGTGTATGGGTTTGGGTTGGGCCATTTCTTTCGTCTGTTTCCTTGCGCTACCTCGCAAACGCGGGAGACAGCGACAAAGGAAAAAAAAAGAAAAAACAAAAAAAAAATATATATATATATGTATATATGTATATATATATATATAGATATATATATGTAGTTTATATCAAGGATGTAAGGCATGTGTACGTGTAGGAAGAGAGGAAAGTGATTGGTTCTCAGTGAATGTAGGTTTGCGGCAGGGGTGTGTGATGTCTCCATGGTTGTTTAATTTGTTTATGGATGGGGCTGTTAGGGAGGTAAATGCAAGAGTTTTGGAAAGAGGGGCAAGTATGCAGTCTGTTATGGATGAGAGAGCTTGGGAAGTGAGTCAGTTGTTGTTCGCTGATGATACAGCGCTGGTGGCTGATTCATGTAAGAAACTGCAGAAGCTGGTGACTGAGTCGGGTAAAGTGTGTGAAAGAAGAAAGTTGAGAGTAAATGTGAATAAGAGCAATGTTATTAGGTACAGTAGGGTTGAGGGTCAAGTCAATTGGGAGGTAAGTTTGAATGGAGGAAAACTGGAGGAAGTGAAGTGTTTTAGATATCTTGGAGTGGATTTGGCGGCGGATGGAACCATGGAAGCGGAAGTGAATCATAGGGTGGGGGTGGGGCGAAAATTTTGGGACCTTGAAAAATGTGAGGAAGTCGAGAACATTATCTCGGAAAGCAAAAATGGGCATGTTTGAAGGAATAGTGGTTCCAACAATGTTATGTGGTTGCGAGGCGTGGGCTATGGATAGAGTTGTGCGGAGGAGGGTGGATGTGCTGGAAATGAGATGTTTGAGGACAATATGTGGTGTGAGATGGTTTGATCGAGTAATAATAATAGGGTAAGAGAGAGGTGTGTTAATAAAAAGAGTGTGGTTGAGAGAGCAGAAGAGGGTGTTTTGAAATGGTTTGGTCACATGGAGAGAATGAGTGAGGAAAGATTGACCAAGAGAATAAATGTGTCAGAGGTGGAGGGAACGAGGAGAAGTGGGAGACCAAATTGGAGGTGGAAAGATGGAGTGAAAAAGATTTTGAGTGATCGGGGCTTGAACATGCAGGAGGGTGAAAGGAGGGCAAGGAATAGAGTGAATTGGATCGATGTGGTATACCGGGTTGACGTGCTGTCAGTGGATTGAATCAGGGCATGTGAAGCGTCTGGGGTAAACCATGGAAACTTGTGTGGGGCCTGGATGTGGAAAGGGAGCTGTGGTTTCGGGCATTATTGCGTGGCAGCTAGAGACTGAGTGTGAACGAATGGGGCTTTTGTTGTCTTTTCCTAGTGTTACCTCTCACACATGAGGGGGGAGGGGGATGGTATTCCAAATGTGGCGAGGTGGCGATGGGAGTGAATGGGGGCAGACAGTGTGAATTGTGTGCATGGGTATATATGTATGTGTCTGTGTATGTATATATATGCGTACATTGAGATGCATAGGTATGTATGTTTGCGTGTGTGGACGTGTGTGTGGGGGTGGGTTGGGCCATTTCTTTCGTCTGTTTCCTTGCGCTACCTCGCAAACGCGGGAGACAGCGACAAAGCAAAATGATAATATATATATATATATATATATATATATATATATATATATATATATATATATATATATATATATATATATATATATATATATATGTGTCGAGTAAGCGAGATATACATAAGCATACGTATGTAAGTAGGAGAGATGGCCACAGAGCGTTATTGGATTACGTGTTAATTGATAGACGCACGAAAGAGAGACTTTTGGATGTTAATGTGCTGAGAGGTGCAACTGGAGAGATGTCTGATCATTATCTTGTGGAAGCAAAGGTGAAGATTTGCAGGGGTTTTCAGAAAAGAAGAGAGAATGTTGGGGTGAAGAGAGTGGTGAGAGTAAGTGAGCTTGGGAAGGAGACTTGTGTGAGGAAGTACCAGGAGAGACTGAGTACAGAATGGAAAAAGGTGAGAAAAAAGGAGGTAAGGGGAGTGGGGGAGGAATGGGATGTATTTAGGGAATCAGTGATGGCTTTCGCAAAAGATGCTTGTGGCATGAGAAGCGTGGGAGGTGGGTTGATTAGAAAACCCACTGTCTACGTGGACTATGGATAGAGTTGTGCGCAGGAGGGTGGATGTGCTGCAAATGAGATGTTTGAGGACAATATGTGGTGTGAGGTGGTTTGATCGGGTAACTAATGTAAGGGTGAGAGAGATGTGTGGAAATAAAGAGTGTGGTTGAGAGAGCAGAGGAGGGTGTTTTGAAATGGTTTGGTCACATGGAGAGAATGAGTGGGGAAAGATTGACCAAGAGGATATATGTGTCGGAGGTGGAGGGAACGAGGAGAAGTGGGAGACCAAATTGGAGGTGGAAAGATGGAGTGAAAAAGATTTTGTGTGATCGGGGCCTGAACATGCAGGAGGGTGAAAGAAGGGCAAGGAATAGAGTGAATTGGATCGATGTGGTATACCGGGGTTGACGTGCTATCAGTGGATTGAATCAGGGCATGTGAAGCGTCTGGGGTAAACCATGGAAAGCTGTGTAGGTATGTATATTTGCGTGTGTGGACGTGTATGTATATACATGTGTATTGGGGTGGGTTGGGCCATTTCTTTCGTCTGTTTCCTTGCGCTACCTCGCAAACGCGGGAAACAGCGACAAAGCAAAAAAAAGATATATATATATATATATATATATATATATATATATATATATATATATATATATATATATATATTCCTATGAGTCCATGGGGATAATGAAACACGAAAAGTTCCCAAGTGCACTTTCGTGTAATAATCACATCAACAAGGGAGACACAAGAGAGAAATATAACAGTCAGTTGATATACATCGAAGAGACGAAGCTAGGACGCCATTTGGTAAACATGTGTTTTGGACAATCACATATTTCTCTCTTGTGTCTCCCCTGATGATGTAATTATTACACGAAAGTGCACTTGGGAACTTTTCGTGTTTCATTTTCCCCGTGGACTCATAGGAATATCTTGATCACGCGCAAAATTGTGATCCTATCCAATATATATATATATATATATATATATATATATATATATATATATATATATATATATATATATATATATATATATATATATATATATATATATCATCCCTGGGAATAGGGTATCCCTGGGGATAGGGGATTAAGAATACTTCCCACGTATTCCCTGCGTGTCGTAGAAGGCGACTAAAAGGGGAGGGAGCGGGGGGCTGGAAATCCTCCCCTCTCGTTTTTTTTTTTTTTTTTTTAATTTTCCAAAAGAAGGAACAGAGCATTGGGCCAGGTGAGGGTATTCCCTCAAAGGCCCAGTCCTCTGTTCTTAATGCTACCTCGCTAACGCGGGAAATGGCGAATAGTTTAAAAGAAAAAGAAAAAAAAAAAAAATATATATATATATATATATATATATATATATATATATATATATATATATATGTATGTGTGTTTTCTGGGAGGGCAAAAATGGGTATGTTTGAAGGAATACTGGTTCCAACAGTGCTATATGGATGCGAGGTATGGGCTATAGGTAGGGTTGTGCGGAGGTGGGTGGATGTGTTGGAAATGAAACGTTTGAGGACAATATGTGGTGTGAGCTGGTTTGATCGAGTAATTAATTAAAGGGTAAGAGAGATGTGTGGGAATGATAAGAGTGTGGTTGAGAGAGTGTGTTAAAATGGTTTGGTCACATGATGAGAATGAGTGAGGTAAGATTGACAAAGAGGATATATGTGTCCGATGTAGAGGTAACCAGGAGAAGCGGGAGGCCAAATTGAAGATGGAAGCATGGAGTGAAAAAGATTTTGAGCGATCAGGGCCTAAACATGCAGGAGGGTGAGAGAGCGTGCACGGAATAGGGTGAATTGGAACGATGTGGTATACCGAGGTCGACATGGTGTCAGTGGACTGAACCTGAGCATGTGAAACGTCCGGGGTAAACCATGGAAAGGAGTATGGGGCCTTGATGTGGATAGAGACCTGTGGTTTCGGTGGATTACACATGACAGCTCGTGCATGGATGTGAACTGATTTGACCTTCCTTTGTCTGTTCCTGGCGCTATCTTGCTGTTGCAGGAAACGACGATGAAGTATTCTTACCCACTTAATAATGTGTTAAACATTTTTCGGTTGTTGGATGTAGACTGACAATGACGGCCTGAATGACCCCGGCAGCTGGTAAGTCTAGAGCCTCATTAACCAACCAACCATTAACAACGTATGTAATTATGTAAGTTCAAATTTCAGGTCACGAGTTTTTGGCTTAATGACTATTTAACAGTCGATAGCAGGTTAAACCCACGCTCATCACATGATGTTAACAGTCACTCCAGGTGTGTGGCTCAGTTAGTTATTATATGTTAATAGTTATCAAACTCACAGTCTTAATTAGAAGCTCAAGGTGTGGCAATCATCACTCTTAGTAGTGGTAATTAGCAAACTCGACTTCTGTGATTTGCATCTCTAAATGTGGTAGAATGTTTTCCGACCTCAGGTGTAGTGATTGGTATAGTAAAGTGATTGGAAGCGTCAGGTATGGCGCTTGTCACACAATTAAACGATGATTAGCAATCATAGGTGCGGTGACTCACCCATGATGTGATGATTAGCAGCGCTAAATGTGATGTTCACCCTAGTTATAATGATTAGCAACCCTAGTTATAATGATCAGCAACCCTAGTTATAATGATTAGCAAATTAGTTATAATGATTAGCAACCCTAGTTATAATGATTAGCGACCCTAGTTAAAATGATAAGCAACCTTTGTTATAATGATCAGCAACCCTAGTTATAATGATTAGCAAATTAGCTATAATGATTAGCAACTCTAGTTATAATGATTAGCATCCTTGTTGTGATGATCAGCAACCCTAGTTATAATGATTAGCAACTCTAGTTATCATGATTAGTAACCCTTGTTATGATGATCAGCAACCCTAGTTATAATGATTAGCAACCCTAGTTATAATGATTAGCAACCTTAGTTATAATGATTAGCAACCCTAGTTATAATGATTAGCAACCCTAGTTATAATGACTGGCAAATTAGTTATAATGATTAGCAACCCTAGTTATAATGATTAGCAACCCTAGTTATGATGATTAGCAACCCTAGTTATAATGATTAGCAAACTAGTTATGATGATTAGCAACCCTAGCTATAATGATTAGCAACCCTAGTTATAATGACTGGCAAATTAGTTATAATGATTAGCAACCCTAGCTATAATGATTAGCAAATTAGTTATAATGATTAGCAACCCTAGTTATAGTGATTAGCAAATTAGTTATAATGATTAGCAACCCTAGTTATGATGATTAGCAAATTAGTTATAATGACTGGCAAATTAGTTATAATGATTAGCAACCCTAGCTATAATGATTAGCAAATTAGTTATAATGATTAGCAACCCTAGCTATAATGATTAGCAAATTAGTTATAATGATTAGCAACCCTAGTTATAGTGATTAGCAAATTAGTTATAATGATTAGCAACCCTAGTTATAGTGATTAGCAAATTAGCTATAATGATTAGCAACCCTAGTTATAATGATTAGCAACTCTAGCTATAATGATTAGCAACCCTAGTTATAATGATTAGCAACCCTAGTTATAATGATTAGCAACTCTAGCTATAATGATTAGCAACTCTAGCTATAATGATTAGCAACCCTAGTTATAATGATTAGCAACCCTAGTTATAATGATTAGCAACTCTAGCTATAATGATTAGCAACCCTAGTGATAATGATTAGCAACCCTAGTTATAATGATTAGCAACTCTAGCTATAATGATTAGCAACCCTAGTTATAATGATTAGCAACCCTAGTTATAATGATTAGCAACTCTAGCTATAATGATTAGCAACCCTAGTTATAATGATTAGCAACCCTAGTTATAATGATTAGCAACTCTAGCTATAATGATTAGCAACCCTAGTTATAATGATTAGCAACTCTAGCTATAATGATTAGCAACCATAGTTATGATTATTAGCAACATTAGTTGTAATTATTAGCAACCTTAGTTATGATGATTAGCAACCGTGGGTGAAGTGACTATCACCCTAGTTATGATAATTAACAATCTTCGCTCTGGTGATTAGCAAGTATATCTTGGTACCCTCACCTCCTCCCTGAGTTTAGTGCCCACCAACTCGGGGTAGACTGACATATAGGCCTTGTAAGTCTACTTACTCTCTCCCTTCTCCCCAGAATAAGCTTCAGTAGTTGAACTACCTCTCTTCCCTCCCCATTCTAAGCTTCAGGGGCTGTACTTACTGTCTCCCACCTCCCCATATAAGCTTTAGGAGATGTACTTACTGTCTCCCACCTCCCCATATAAGCTTTAGGAGATGTACTTACTGTCTCCCACCTCCCCATATTAGCTCCAGGACATGTATTTAATGTCTCCAACCTCCCCATATAAGCTCCAAACGTACTTACTGTCTCCCACCTCCCCATATAAGCTCCAGATGTACTTACTATCTCCCACCTCCCCATATAAGCTCCAGGAGATGTACTTACTGTCTCCCACTTCCCCATATAAGCTTCAGGAGATGTGCTTACTGTCTCCCACCTCCCCATACAAGCTTCAGGAGATGTACTTACTGTCTCCCACCTCCCCATATAAGCAGCTTCAGGAGATGTACTTACTGTCTGCCACCTCCCCATATAAGCTTCAGGAGATGTACTTACTGTCTCCCACCTCCCCATATAAGCAGCTTCAGGAGATGTACTTACTGTCTGCCACCTCCCCATATAAGCTTCAGGAGATGTACTTACTGTCTCCCACCTCCCCATATAAGCTCCAGGAGATGTACTTACTGTCTCCCACCTCCCCATATAAGCTTCAGGAGATGTACTTACTGTCTCCCACCTCCCTATATAAGCTCCAGGAGATGTACTTACTGTCTCCCACCTCCCCATATAAGCTTCAGATGTACTTACTATCTCCCACCTCCCCATATAAGCTCCAGGAGATGTACTTACTGTCTCCCACCTCCCCATATAAGCTCCAGGAGATGTACTTACTGTCTCCCACCTCCCCATATAAGGAGCTTCAGGAGATGTACTTACTGTCTCCCACCTCCCCATATAAGCTCCAGGAGATGTACTTACTGTCTCCCACCTCCCCATATAAGCTTCAGGAGATGTACTTACTGTCTCCCACCTCCCTATATAAGCTCCAGGAGATGTACTTACTGTCTCCCACCTCCCCATATAAGCTTCAGGAGATGTACTTACTGTCTCCCACCTCCCTATATAAGCTCCAGGAGATGTACTTACTGTCTCTCTCCTTCCCATTATAAGCCTCCATAGGTCTACTTACAGTCTTTCTCCCCATAATAAGCTTCCATATGTTTACTGACTTTCTCCCTTGCCTTCTAATCATGTCCTACACTCTCTCTCTCTCTCTCTCTCTCTCTCTCTCTCTCTCTCTCTCTCTCTCTCTCTCTCTCTCTCTCTCTCTCTCTCTCTCTCTCTCTCTCTCTCTCTCCATCCGTCTACTTACTCACTCCTTATTCCCAAATCATAAGTCTCCCTAGGTCTACTTACTCTCTCTCTCCTCCTCCTTATTATAAGCCTCCTAGATCTTCTTACTCGATCTTGTCTCCCCAGTACTAACCTTCACTCCTTCTTCCTCATTATAAGTCTTTGGTGGTCTAATGACTTGCTGTTTCCTCCCCACTATAAGCCTCCAAAATTATACCTGATCTCTCTTTCCAACCCATGATAAGCCTCGCAGGTCTACTTACTCTCCCCCTCCTTCCCTCGATAAGCTTCTAAGGTCTAATTCTTTGCTTCCATAAGTCGACTTACTCTCTCCTTCCTCCCTGATATAAGCCTTTATAGGTTCTGTTTACTATCTCCCCTTCCTCCCCATTATAAGCCTATTTAGGTCTACTTACTCTCTCCCTTCTCCCCATCACGCACCTATATAGGTCTACTTACTCTCTCATTTCTGCCTATTACGAAGCTGTATATGTCTACTTACCTTCTCCCTCCTTCCCATAGTAAAGCTATACAGATCTACCTACTGTCTTTCTCCTCCCCGTTGTAAGTATCTATAGGTCTACTTACTCACTCACTCCTTCCTATCATACTCTTCAGGTATACTTACTCCCTCCTTCCTCCCAATCATAAGCCTCCGCAGGTTCTCCCTACTCTCTCTACTTACTCTGTCCCTCGCCCCCATAATAAGCTTCTATAGGTGTACTTACTCTCTCCCTCCTCATCATCATACGCCTCTATAGGTCTACTTACTCTCTCCCTCTTCCTCATCATAAGCGTCTTCACGTCTGCTTACTCCTCTTTCCTTCTCAGCGAAGAAGGAGAGCTACAACATGGGAGGCTTCACGCTGATCCAGAGTCTGGTGGACCGTCGCTACGTCTCCCTCCTGACCAACTCCAGCATGCACGACTACCAGGTCAGGCCTGTGTGAGGCAGGGAGGGAATGGTGGAGGAGGTGGAGTAGAGGGGCAGGGTGTGAGGCGGGAATCGAATGGTGGCGGTGGTGGAGTGGAGGGACAAGGTGTGAAGGGGGAATGGAATGGTGGAGGGAGACTCAGGGAAGAGAAGCTGAGGTGGATGTTTGAAGGACTTTTATTTCATAGAGATGGAAGAAGAAATGTAGGTTAGCTGAGGGAGGGGTAGCGGTAAGTTAGCTGAGGGAAGGGTAGCTTTACGTTAGCTGAGGGATGGGTAGTAGTATTTTGGTTAATGGAAGGTGAGCGGTTGGTTATCTGATGAAGGTTAGTAGTAGATTAGCTGAGGGAAGGGAACCAGTAGTTTAGCCGATGGAAGCGAAGATGCAAGCTAGCTGATGGAATGGGAGAATACGAGTAGCAGATGGAAGGGGAGTATTAGGTTAGTCGATAGAAAGGAAGAGATAGGTTAGTTGATGGAAGGGTAGTGGTAATTTAGCTGATGGAGGAGGAGCAGTAGGTCAGCTGATAGCAATAGAGCAGTAGATTAGCTAATGGAAGGGAGGCAATGATTTAGCTGATTGATTGAAGAGAAGCAGTAGACAGGATGATTGAAGAGGAACAAAAATTTATCTGCTGGAAGGGAGTAGTGTAGCCGTACACAAGGGAGGGAAAAAATCAGAGACAATAGTTTCTAAGTAAGAAACTTGTAAGACAAATGTACACTTGTAAAGTGCGGTTGTTGATGTATGGAATAAAGAGAGTAATGAAGCTGTACATGTAAGACAACGTACTGTGGACCATGTTCAAGAGATGGGTCCTCGTACAGTACACACACACACACACACACACACACACACACACACTATATTAACTCCATTTCCTGTCCTCTCCTCATCTGTGTCCTGCTTCACCACGGCTCACGTCCCTGGAGCGGGTGTTGACCCTGGCAGATCCAGACCCAGATGTACCCGTACCCACCCTACACCCAGGACCACGGCATGAGTCAGATCTATGGCTCCATGCTGCCCACCTTCGTCGTGTTGTCGCTGGTGTTACTGTCGCCCTCCCTCATCAAGTGTGTCGTACACGAGAAGGAGACAGGCGTCAGGGTAAGTCGTTAAGTCGTTCTCCAGGTAGTTAATACATTTCAAATGTTTAGCAAGTTAAGGTGAAGAGCCCCACTGGTGACTGTTTATTCCTGACATCTTTCATCTCGTGTTCGTTATTGCTTGATATATTTACCTCAGTTATCATCTATTCTTTATATCGTTTCCTTTGATTTTCTTGACTCTTGTATTCATACATCTCATATTCTGTATGGTTGATATTCTTACCTCTTGTGCTTCTTATAACTTAATTGTCTTGTCTGTGATGGTATATATTTTTTTTACTTTGTTTTCGAATTTCTTTATGTTTTCCTCTTGGTGATCTACACTACTTAGTATATTTCTCTCTCGATCACCTGTACACGCCATGTTACCATTGATGATGTCCACTCGCACTTCTTCATGGTCGAATTCTTGCCCAGTGTCCTGTACTCTCTTTGAATGTTGATATCATAACATGTACCCTTCATCCTCTTCTTTCCTCTACAGTCGATATCTAGATATCTTTTACATGCGATATTCTACCATACGACGCCTCCGTTATAGCATCCTTTATATGTGACATCCTCCCCACCATCACTGTGGCAGGAGCTGGTACGGCTGATGGGTCTGGACGGGTGGCTGGTGTGGCTGGGTTGGTTTCTTCATGCCTTCGTCATCATCGTCCTGGTGTCCTCCATCATGACGCTCCTGCTGAAGCTGGAGCTGAAGCCAACCGACGGTGGCACGGGGTTACTCCCTCCCATCATCGAACACACAGATACCTTCTTCGTGTGGATCCTTCTGCTTCTCTACGGTGTCTCTTCCATCGCCTTCTGCTTCGTCATCGCCACCTTCTTCAGTAAACGTGAGTAAGGAGTCCATGGCAGTACCTCAGCAAAAGATAAAGTAGGAAAAATAGAGGAAAACGATGTGTGAGAATGCGTTTAACCTGACCAGAACGATATAAGAGTGATTGGTTTCTCCTTAAAATAGAATACATGTTAAAGATTCGCCAAGTCTTCTCTTATTTTTTTTCCCCTTATAAAAAAAAAGAATATTGGGTTTCGTTTAAGATATCAACAAAAAATGTAAATACAAAATCATGATACAATTAAAAGCTTAGCGTTTCGTAATGTTTTTCTGTACTGTAGACAAGGGCTTTTTTTTTTCTCAGATAGAATCATTGGTAATCAGGTTCGAGAATCTGTTACTCATCATAAACAGTCTTGTATCCCTCGTTCGTAAAAAGTAATAGGGTGCATTCCTCTTTAAAACCCATTAGACCACTCGTTTAAGATCCTTCTTAAGGTTCCATCGTTTCATTACCTTTTTTTTTTCCTACTTTTCCCCACAAATTCTCATAACCTGAGCCTTATCCAGCATCCTGTTAACCTCCTTCCTCGCTACACTCATCCTCGAGAGGAACGTAATCGTCATGGAAGATCCAGGTGCAGAGAGAAATTGGGTACATTATCTCAGTCTCCCAAGAACAGGAACTTTTCGGCTCGTTGTTTTCTTTTCTTGTGCCTGGCGTACCTCAACAATTGCGGATCAGTTTACAGGAAATTTTTCAGGAATCTTCACTTTTAACAATAGCCTAACACTTTTTTTGAGTTTTTCTTTTTTTCGCGAGTTATTTCGCTTTTTTTCCGGTTTTTGAGGATCATTTGGTGAGCACATCTCCGTAATAAGTTTAAGTAGGATCTAGAAGGTTGTGCTTGATGTCAAAAGGTATGGAAGTTCTTGTAGTTTTACGCTTAAGAATACTTTTTTTGTTTGCCTCATCTTTGCTTCCTTTCTCTGAAAGACGTTTTGAGTTGCGATTCTTGGTCAGCGTCATGTCTAGTTACTACATTTTTTTCTTCTTTTTCATATTTATTGGTAGATGGACATTATCTTTGACGCCGCATTGTTTACCTTAAGTCGAAGTCATTAAGATTTCATCTGTTTACCATAATTTTTTAGAATCATCAACTGCAAAACAATTTCCCTCTTCATTTGTGTATTGACGATCCCATTATGTCGTATTGTACATGTTTAATTACTATTTGTGGGTCATATATTTTTTTGATAGATTGAGAGAGTTTCACACCAACGTTGTCTCGTCTCTTAACTGTGTGCACGATTCCTGCTGTTACAATATGTTTCCATTGTTCCTCGTCAGCAACAGTTTCATTGTTTGACTGCCTGTATACCCTCAGCTATGCTCACATGACCCACAGGAGCGCAACATAATCAAGCCTCTGACCGCAGATAATAACCCTAGTGACCATGATGTGGTGTGTGTTCACCTACCATGATAACCCTGCAACTCTTCATTGGTTATTTGCTCTCGGTGATCCCGAACGAATTTTAACGTTTATCAAGAAATTAAGGTAAAAACACTGGACAGAAAATTTAATTAGTTTTTAATGATTTTGATTAATGTTACATATTCTTAACATACTGGAACTATTCTTGTTCTACAGCGACCCTGGCCACTACCGTGGGCATCTTGGTGTGGCTTATTTCATTCTTCATCCCACGGAGCCTTATGGATTTTAAGTACGACAGCCTCGGCCTCGCCCCGAAGGTCCTCTCTTGTCTCCTGCCTAACATGGCTATGAATTGGGCCTTCAGGATCATCGCTATGTTTGAAGGAAGAGGTAGGGAACTGTGATAAAAGAGTGTATAGGGTAAGGATGGTGAGAAGAGAGAGAGAGAGAGAGAGAGAGAGAGAGAGAGAGAGAGAGAGAGAGAGAGAGAGAGAGAGAGAGAGAGAGAGACCCAGTTAACACCTTGCCTTACCTCACCCAGCGAAAGGCGTACAATGGAGTACCATTTGGGAGACGGGCAACCCTCGGGACCAGCTGGCGCCAGCCATGATCCTGCTCATGCTGGTGCTAGACACTGTGTTGTACCTGCTCGTTACCTGGTACGTCGACCAGGTCAACCCGGGCGTGTACGGCGTGCCACAGTGCTGGTACTTCCCCTTCCAGGTTAGCGTCTGCCTAAACACCCATGACATCTGTCTGGCTGTTGAAGATATACGTTCTTTTACGATTTTCTGAAATGAAGGAATGTTATGCTATCTATCTAGCTGCTGCTGCCCATATACTTCTTTGGTATCTATACTTGATACATTAGGTTCATACATTGTCTCGCGTCATTTGTTGTACTCAACTTACGGCTAACTAGCTACAATGAACCAAGACTTTCATACTGTTATTGTATAATAATTATCCTAGGTTATCCCTTTTCTATGTTGTGATATACAATTTCTCTTATACAAATCGTTCGATTATTTCATAAGACAACCATTTTCTGTATCATCTTAATAGAAGCCTTTTGTGTACCCAGAGTTTGACTTACGCTAGGCCCATATGAAGTTGGTCACCTTGTAATAAGCTTAGATTACCGTCCAGTTGACCATACATGCGCTTCCTCCATGTAGAGTTGTTTCATACCGTGTGCGCCTCATAACATATGATTACCACTCTCACCATGGCCACCCCCTTGCTCATCTTCTGCCATTTGAACTGTCTGTCGTCGCATTCATTCCCAAAAGTAATAAACTCAAATTAATGAAGTTGTTACCATCATCATCGTAAAATAACGCACCATTTTTCTAACAAAAACAAAACAACATCGCACACGGCCCCATCCTCCCACCCTCACATAAGACACACACACATACTGGGTTTGGAAACCTCTCTGCCTCATACATTACCTCCTGACGGTGCAGAAGACCTATTGGTGTGGAGCCAGCGGCCCCGCACGCCACGATGAGCAACCTGAGGACCAAGAGGCACCAGACGTGGGTTACGACGAGTGCTTCGAGAGTGAGCCAGCGGGACTCCAACCTGGCATCGTAGTCAAGAACCTCAGGTAACACCTAACCTAACCTCACGGGAGATCCGGGATTCACGGTTCCCTCGTCTGTGTTCCTGTCATGATGTGATCCAGCGTCGCTCTGACTTTAATTTGCTTGTTCATGTCGCATGATACACTAGATTACCCGACGTGAGCAGGAAGGTTGAATAAAACATTCTAGTTGTTGATGATATGTTCCAGGATCATATACCTGTGTGCTCCACAGAAATGTGTCGCTAGAAAAATGCTATATTTTTGTTTCTTTGTTTCTTCCTATCTTTACTAATGAGACTCTAAATCGGTACATTGCATATGGAAATTGAATATACTTGTATATTCTTGATAACCCAGGAAGGAGTTCAAGACCCTTGGAGGCCAGGTCAAGGTGGCGGTGGAGAACGTGAACATGACGTGTTACGAGGGTCAGTGTACCGTCCTTCTGGGTCACAATGGCGCCGGCAAGACCACCACCATGTCTGTCCTCACTGGTCAGTATGTCACGTCTGTCCTCACTGGTCAGTAGGTCATGTCTGTCCTCACTGGTCAGTAGGTCATGTCTGTCCTCACTGGTCAGTAGGTCATGTCTGTCCTCACTCGTCAGTAGATCATGTCTGTCCTCACTGGTCAGTATGTCATGTCTGTCCTCACTGATCAGTAGGTCATGTCTGTCCTCACTGGTCAGTATGTCATGTCTGTCCTCTGGTCAGTATTTCATGTCTGTCCTCACTCGCCAGTAGATCATGTCTGTCCTCACTGGTCAGTATGTCATGTCTGTCCTCACTGATCAGTAGGTCATGTCTGTCCTCACTGGTCAGTATGTCATGTCTGTCCTCTGGTCAGTAGGTCATGTCTGTCCTCACTCGTCAGTAGATCATGTCTGTCCTCACTGGTCAGTATGTCATGTCTGTCCTCTGGTCAGTAGGTCATGTCTGTCCTCACTCGTCAGTAGATCATGTTTGTCCTCACTGGTCAGTATGTCATGTCTGTCCTCTGGTCAGTAGGTCATGTCTGTCCTCACTCGTCAGTAGATCATGTCTGTCCTCACTGGTCAGTAGGTCATGTCTGTCCTCACTGGTCAGTAGGTCATGTCTGTCCTCACTCGTCAGTAGATCATGTTTGTCCTCACTGGTCAGTAGATCATGTTTGTCCTCACTGGTCAGTATGTCATATCTGTCCTCTGGTCAGTAGATCATGTTTGTCCTCAATGGTCAGTAGATCATGTTTGTCCTCACTGGTCAGTAGATCACAATTGTCCTCACTGGTCAGTAGGTCATGTCTGTCCTCACTGGTCAGTATGTCGTGTCTGTCCTCACTGGTCAGTAGGTCATGTCTGTCCTCATTGGTCAGTATGTCGTGTCTGTCCTCACTGGTCAGTATGTCGTGTCTGTCCTCACTGGTCAGTATGTCGTGTCTGTCCTCATTGCTCAGTATGTCTTGTCTGTCGTCACTGGTCAGTATGTCATGTCTGTCCTCACTGGTCAGTATGTCATGTCTGTCCTCTGGTCAGTAGGTCATGTCTGTCCTCACTCGTCAGTAGATCATGTCTGTCCTCACTGGTCAGTAGGTCATGTCTGTCCTCACTCGTCAGTAGATCATGTCTGTCCTCACTGGTCAGTAGGTCATGTCTGTCCTCACTGGTCAGTAGGTCATGTCTGTCCTCACTGGTCAGTAGATCATGTTTGTCCTCACTGGTCAGTAGATCATGTTTGTCCTCACTGGTCAGTAGGTCATGTCTGTCCTCACTGGTCAGTATGTCATGTCTGTCCTCTGGTCAGTAGATCATGTTTGTCCTCACTGGTCAGTAGATCATGTTTGTCCTCACTGGTCAGTAGGTCATGTCTGTCCTCACTGGTCAGTAGGTCATGTCTGTCCTCATTGGTCAGTATGTCATGTCTATCGTCACTGGTCAGTATGTCATGTCTGTCCTCACTGGTCAGTCTGTCATGTCTGTCCTCACTGATCAGTATGTCATGTCTATCGTCACTGGTCAGTATGTCATGTCTATCGTCACTGGTCAGTATGTCATGTCTGTCCTCACTGGTCAGTATGTCGTGTCTGTCCTCATTGCTCAGTATGTCTTGTCTATCGTCACTGGTCAGTATGTCATGTCTGTCCTCACTGGTCAGTCTGTCATGTCTGTCCTCACTGATCAGTATGTCATGTTTGTCCTCAGTGGTCAGTATGTCATGTCTGTCCTCACTGGTCAGTATGTCATGTCTATTCTCACTGGTCAGTATGTCATGTCTGTCCTCACTGGTCAGTATGTCATGTCTGTCCTCACTGATCAGTATGTCATGTTTGTCCTCACTGATCAGTATGTCATGTTTGTCCTCACTGGTCAGTATGTCATGTCTGTCCTCACTGATCAGTATGTCATGTTTGTCCTCAGTGGTCAGTATGTCATGTCTGTCCTCACTGGTCAGTATGTCATGTCTATTCTCACTGGTCAGTATGTCATGTCTGTCCTCACTGGTCAGTATGTCATGTCTGTCCTCACTGATCAGTATGTCATGTTTGTCCTCACTGATCAGTATGTCATGTTTGTCCTCACTGGTCAGTATGTCATGTCTGTCCTCACTGATCAGTATGTCATGTTTGTCCTCACTGGTCAGTATGTCATGTCTGTCCTCACTGGTCAGTATGTCATGTCTGTCCTCACTGGTCAGTATGTCATGTTTGCCCTCATTGGTCAGTATGTCATGTCTCTCCTCATTGGTCAGTATGTCATGTCTGTCCTCACTGGTCAGTAGGTCATGTCTGTCCTCACTGATCAGTATGTCATGTTTGTCCTCACTGATCAGTATGTCATGTCTGTCATCACTGATCAGTATGTCATGTCTGTCCTCACTGGTCAGTATGTCATGTCTGTCCTCACTGATCAGTATGTCATGTCTGTCATCACTGATCAGTATGTCATGTCAATCCTCACTGGTCAGTATGTCATGTCTGTCGTCACTGGTCACTAGGTCATGTCTGTCCTCACTGATCAGTATGTCATGTCTGTCCTCATTGGTCAGTATGTCATGTCTGTCCTCACTGATCAGTATGTCATGTTTGTCCTCACTGGTCAGTATGTCATGTCTGTCCTCATTGGTCAGTATGTCATGTCTGTCCTCACTGGTCAGTATGTCATGTCTGTCCTCACTGATCAGTATGTCATGTTTGTCCTCACTGGTCAGTATATCATGTTTGTCCTCACTGATCAGTATGTCATGTCTGTCATCACTGATCAGTATGTCATGCTAGATTCCTTTATTTGTTACTTTCGTATATGGCGGTGTGTGTGTGTGTGTGTGTGTGTGTGTGTGTGTGTGTGTGAGCTGCGAGCATACATCAGAGTGTGGCTGGGAGTGAGTGTGGTATCTTATAAACTTTCGATGAGACTTTGTTTGATAAAGTAGGTAATCAGTTCGACGTAACCAGACCGCCACCCTTGCAGGAGTGTACGCCCCGACCAGCGGGTATGCCGCGGTGAGCGGCTGGGACATTTCCACTAACCTGAAGGAGGCGCGGCAGGAGGTGGGTCTCTGCCCACAACACAACATGCTCTTCGTCGATCTTACTGTTCTTCAGCACCTTCTCTTCTTCGGCAGGGTGAGCTAAATGTTGAAAAAGACAGGCATATATTTATAACTTGATATATAGGTCCATAACGGTCGTGTTAACCTCAATCAACACATAACGTACAAGAAACAAAACAAAATTCATTGATCTAGTGAAAATTATGGATTCGTAAATCATATATATATATATATATATATATATATATATATATATATATATATATATATATATATATATATATATATATATATATATATATATATGTATATATATATATATATATATATATATATATATATTTATTTATTTATTTATTTATTTATTTATTTTGCTTTGTCGCTGTCTCCCGCGTTTGCGAGTTAGCGCAAGGAAATAGACGAAAGAAATGGCCCAACCCACCCCCATACACAATGTATATACATACACGTCCACACACGCAAATATACATACCTATACATCTCAATGTACACATATATATACACACACAGACACATACATATATACCCATGCACACAATTCACAGTCTGCCTTTATTCATTCCCACCGCCACCTCGCCACACATGGAATACCATCCCCCTCCCCCCTCATGTGTGCGAGGTAGCACTAGGAAAAAGACAACAAAGGCCCCATTCGCTCACACTCAGTCTCTAGCTGTCATGCAATAATGCCCGAAACCACAACTCCCTTTCCACATCCAGGCCCCACACAACTTTCCATGGTTTACCCCAGACGCTTCACATACCCTGATTCAATCCACTGACAGCACGTCAACCCCGGTATTCCACATCGATCCAATTCACTCTATTCCTTGCCCTCCTTTCACCCTCCTGCATGTTCAGGCCCTGATCACACAAAATCTTTTTCACTCCATCTTTCCACCTCCAATTTGGTCTCCCACTTCTCCTCGTTCCCTCCACCTCCGACACATATATCCTCTTGGTCAATCTTTCCTCACTCATTCTCTCCATGTGCCCAAACCATTTCAAAACACCCTCTTCTGCTCTCTCAACCACGCTCTTTTCATTTCCACACATCTCTCTTACCCTTACATTACTTACTCGATCAAACCACCTCACACCACACATTGTCCTCAAACATCTCATTTCCAGCACATCCACCCTCCTGCGCACAACTCTATCCATAGCCCACGCCTCGCAACCATACAACATTGTTGGAACCACTATTCCTTCAAACATACCCATTTTTGCTTTCCGAGATAATGTTCTCGACTTCCACACATTCTTCAAGGCTCCAAGGATTTTCGCTCTCTCCCCCACCCTATGATTCACTTCCGCTTCCATGGTTCCATCCGCTGCCAGATTCACTCCCAGATATCTAAAACACTTTACTTCCTCCAGTTTTTCTCCATTCAAACTTACCTCCCAATTGACTTGAACCTCAACCCTACTGTACCTAATAACGTTGCTCTTATTCACATTTACTCTTAACTTTCTTCTTTCACACACTTTATCAAACTCAGTCACCAGCTTCTGCAGTTTCTCACATGAATCAGCCACCAGCGCTGTATCATCAGCGAACAACAACTGACTCACTTCCCAAGCTCTCTCATCCACAACAGACTTCTTACTTGCCCCTCTTTCCAAAACTCTTGCATTCACCTCCCTAACAACCCCTTCCATAAACAAATTAAACAACCATGGAGACATCACACACCCCTTCCGCAAACCTACATTCACTGAGAACCCGTCACTTTCCTCTCTTCCTACACGTACACATGCCTTACATCCTCGATAAAAACTTTTCACTGCTTCTAACAACTTGCCTCCCACACCATATATTCTTAATACCTTCCACAGAGCATCTCTATCAACTCTATCATATGCCTTCTCCAGATCCATAAATGCTACATACAAATCCATTTGCTTTTCTAAGTATTTCTCACATACATTCATCAAAGCAAACACCTGATCCACACATCCTCTACCACTTCTGAAACCACACTGCTCTTCCCCAATCTGATGCTGTGTACATGCCTTCACCCTCTCAATCAATTCCCTCCCATATAATTTACCAGGAATACTCAACAAACTTATACCTCTGTAATTTGAGCACTCAATCTTATCCCCTTTGCCTTTGTACAATGGCACTATGCACGCATTCCGCCAATCCTCAGGCACCTCACCATGAGTCATACATACATTAGATAACCTTACCAACCAGTCAACAATACAGTCACCCCCTTTTTTAATAAATTCCACTGCAATACCATCCAAGCCTGCTGCCTTGCCGGCTTTCATCTTCCGCAAAGCTTTTACTACCTCTTCTCTGTGGTTTCAGTGTAGTTTCAGAAGTGGTAGAGGATGTGTGGATCAGGTGTTTGCTTTGAAGAATGTATGTGAGAAATACTTAGAAAAGCAAATGGATTTGTATTTAGCATTTATGGATCTGGAGAAGGCATATGATAGAGTTGATAGAGATGCTCTGCGGAAGGTATTAAGAATATATGGTGTGGGAGGCAAGTTGTTAGAAGCAGTGAAAAGTTTTTATCGAGGATGTAAGGCATGTGTACGTGTAGGAAGAGAGGAAAGTGATTGGTTCTCAGTGAATGTAGGCTTGCGGCAGGGGTGTGTGATGTCTCCATGATTGTTTAATTTGTTTATCGATGGGGTTGTTAGAGAGGTGAATGCAAGAGTTTTGCAAGTCTGTTATGGATGAGAGAGCTTGGGAAGTGAGTCAGTTGTTGCTCGCTGATGATACAACGCTGGTGGCTGATTCATGTGAGAAACTGCAGAAGCTGGTGACTGAGTTTGGTAAAGTTTGTGAAAGAAGAAAGTTAAGAGTAAATGTGAATAAGAGCAACGTTATTAGGTACAGTAGGGTTGAGGATCAAGTCAATTGGGAGGTAAGTTTGAATGGAGAAAAACTGGAGGAAGTAAAGTGTTTTAGATATCTGGGAGTGAATCTGGCAGCGGATGGAACCATGGAAGCGGAAGTGAATCATAGGGTGGGGGAGAGAGCGAAAATCCTTGGAGCCTTGAAGAATGTGTGGAAGTCGAGAACATTATCTCGGAAAGCAAAAATGGGTATGTTTGAAGGAATAGTGGTTCCAACAATGTTGTATGGTTGCGAGGCGTGGGCTATGGATAGAGTTGTGCGCAGGAGGGTGGATGTGCTGGAAATGAGATGTTTAAGGACAATGTGTGGTGTGAGGTGGTTTGATCGAGTAAGTAATGTAAGGGTAAGATAGATGTGTGGAAATAAATAGTGCGTGGTTGAGAGAGAGCAGAAGAGGGTGTTTTGAAATGGTTTGGGCACATGGAGAGAATGAGTGAGGAAAGATTGACCAAGAGGATATGTGTCGGAGGTGGAGGGATCGAGGAGAAGTGGGAGACCAAATTGGAGGTGGAAAGATGGAGTGAAAAAGATTTTGTGTGATCGGGGCCTGAACATGCAGGAGGGTGAAAGGAGGGCAAGGAATAGAGTGAATTGGATCGATGTGGTATACCGGGGTTGACGTGCTGTCAATGGATTGAATCAGGGCATGTGAAGCGTCTGGGGTAAACCATGGAAAGTTGTGTGGGGCCTGGATGTGGAAAGGGAGCTGTGGTTTCGTGCATTATTGCATGACAGCTAGAGACTGAGTGTGAACGAATGGGGCCTTTGTCGTCTTTTCCTAGTGCTACCTCGCACACATGAGGGGGGAGGGGGATGGTATTCCATATGTGGCGAGGTGGCGATGGGAATGAATAAAGGCAGACAGTGTGAATTGTGTGCATGGGTATATATGTATGTGTCTGTGTGTGTATATATATGCGTACATTGAGATGTATAGGTATATATATTTGCGTGTGTGGACGTGTATGTATATACATTGTGTATGGGGGTGGGTTGGGCCATTTCTCTCGTCTGTTTCCTTGCGCTACCTCGCAAACGCGGGAGACAGCGACAAAGCAAAATAAAAATATACAAATATATGGTGGGATGAAGAAGTAAGAGTATTAGTGAAAGAGAAGAGAGAGGCATTTGGACGATTTTTGCAGGGAAAAAATGCAAGTGAGTGGGAGATGTATAAAAGAAAGAGACAGGAGGTCAAGAGAAAGGTGCAAGAGGTGAAAAAAAGGGCAAATGAGAGTTGGGGTGAGAGAGTATCATTAAATTTTAGGGAGAATAAAAAGATGTTCTGGAAGGAGGTAAATAAAGTGCGTAAGACAAGGGAGCAAATGGGAACTTCAGTGAAGGGCGCAAATGGGGAGGTGATAACAAGTAGTGGTGATGTGAGAAGGAGATGGAGTGAGTATTTTGAAGGTTTGTTGAATGTGTTTGATGATAGAGTGGCAGATATAGGGTGTTTTGGTCGAGG
This sequence comes from Panulirus ornatus, assembly GCF_036320965.1. Taxonomy (NCBI): domain Eukaryota; kingdom Metazoa; phylum Arthropoda; class Malacostraca; order Decapoda; family Palinuridae; genus Panulirus; species Panulirus ornatus. The sequence goes on along the minus strand of NC_092242.1, from coordinate 26,338,184 downwards.
TGGTGTGCAAAGTGAGAGGGTTAGGGAAAATGATTTGGTAAACAGAGAAGAGGTAGTGAAAGCTTTGCGGAAGATGAAAGCCGGCAAGGCAGCAGGTTTGGATGGTATTGCAGTGGAATTTATTAAAAAAGGGGGTGACTGTATTGTTGACTGGTTGGTAAGGTTATTTAATGTATGTATGACTCATGGTGAGGTGCCTGAGGATTGGCGGAATGCGTGCGTAGTGCCATTGTACAAAGGCAAAGGGGATAAGAGTGAGTGCTCAAATTACAGAGGTATAAGTTTGTTGAGTATTCCTGGTAAATTATATGGGAGGGTATTGATTGAGAGGGTGAAGGCATGTACAGAGCATCAGATTGGGGAAGAGCAGTGTGGTTTCAGAAGTGGTAGAGGATGTGTGGATCAGGTGTTTGCTTTGATGAATGTATGTGAGAAATACTTAGAAAAGCAAATGGATTTGTATGTAGCATTTATGGATCTGGAGAAGGCATATGATAGAGTTGATAGAGATGCTCTGTGGAAGGTATTAAGAATATATGGTGTGGGAGGCAAGTTGTTAGAAGCAGTGAAAAGTTTTTATCGAGGATGTAAGGCATGTGTACGTGTAGGAAGAGAGGAAAGTGATTGGTTCTCAGTGAATGTAGGTTTGCGGCAGGGGTGTGTGATGTCTCCATGGTTGTTTAATTTGTTTATGGATGGGGTTGTTAGGGAGGTAAATGCAAGAGTTTTGGAAAGAGGGGCAAGTATGAAGTCTGTTGGGGATGAGAGAGCTTGGGAAGTGAGTCAGTTGTTGTTCGCTGATGATACAGCGCTGGTGGCTGATTCATGTGAGAAACTGCAGAAGCTGGTGACTGAGTTTGGAAAAGTGTGTGGAAGAAGAAAGTTAAGAGTAAATGTGAATAAGAGCAAGGTTATTAGGTACAGTAGGGTTGAGGGTCAAGTCAATTGGGAGGTGAGTTTGAATGGAGAAAAACTGGAGGAAGTGAAGTGTTTTAGATATCTGGGAGTGGATCTGGCAGCGGATGGAACCATGGAAGCGGAAGTGGATCATAGGGTGGGGGAGGGGGCGAAAATCCTGGGGGCCTTGAAGAACGTGTGGAAGTCGAGAACATTATCTCGGAAAGCAAAAATGGGTATGTTTGAAGGAATAGTGGTTCCAACAATGTTGTATGGTTGCGAGGCGTGGGCTATGGATAGAGTTGTGCGCAGGAGGATGGATGTGCTGGAAATGAGATGTTTGAGGACAATGTGTGGTGTGAGGTGGTTTGATCGAGTGAGTAACGTAAGGGTAAGAGAGATGTGTGGAAATAAAAAGAGCGTGGATGAGAGAGCAGAAGAGGGTGTTTTGAAGTGGTTTGGGCACATGGAGAGGATGAGTGAGGAAAGATTGACCAAGAGGATATATGTGTCGGAGGTGGAGGGAACAAGAAGAGGGAGACCAAATTGGAGGTGGAAAGATGGAGTGAAAAAGATTTTGTGTGATCGGGGCCTGAACATGCAGGAGGGTGAAAGGAGGGCAAGGAATAGAGTGAATTGGAGCGATGTGGTATACCGGGGTTGACGTGCTGTCAGTGGATTGAAGCAAGGCATGTGAAGCGTCTGGGGTAAACCATGGAAAGCTGTGTAGGTATGTACATTTGCGTGTGTGGACGTATGTATATACATGTGTATGGGGGGGGGGGGGTTGGGCCATTTCTTTCGTCTGTTTCCTTGCGCTACCTCGCAAACGCGGGAGACAGCGACAAAGTATAATAAATAAAAATAAATATATATATATATATATATATATATATATATATATATATATATATGTATATATATATATATATATATATATATATATATATATATACTCTGGAGGTAGGGGAGAAATGATACTTCCCGCGCATTCCTCACGTGTCGTAGAAGGCGACTAAAGGGGACGGGAGCGGGGAGATAAAAACCCTCCCCTCCTTGTATTTCAACTTTCTAAAAAGGGAAACAGAAGAAGGAGTCACGCGGGGAGTGCTCAACCTCCTCGAAGGCTCAGACTGGGGTGTCTAAATGTATATGGATGTAACCAAGATGAGAAAAAAGGAGAGATAGGTAGTGCGTTGGAGGAAGGGAACCTAGATGTTTTGGCTCTGAGTGAAACGAAGCTCAAGGGTAAAGGGAAGAGTGGTTTGGGAATGTCTTATGAGTAAAGTCAGGGGTTAGTGAAAGGACAAGAGCAAGGGAAGGAGTAGCACTACTACTAAAACAGGAGTGGTTGGAGTATGTGATAGAGTGTAAGAAGGTAAACTCTAGAGTGATATAGGTAAAACTGAAAGTGGATGGAGAGAGATGGGTGATTATTGGTGCATATGCACCTGGGCATGAGAAGAAAGATCATGAGAGGCAAGTGTTTTGGGAGCAACTGAGTGTGTTAGTAGTTTTGATGCACGAGACCGGGTTATAGTGATGGGTGATTTGAATGCAAAGGTGAGTAATGTGGCAGTTGAAGGAATAATTGGTGTACATGGGGTGTTCAGTGTTGTAAATGGAAATGGTGAAGAGCTTGTCGATTTACGTGCTGAAAAAGGACTGGTGATTAGGAATACCTGGTTTATAAAGAGAGATACACATAAGTATACGTATGTAAGTAGGAGAGATGGACAGAGAGCGTTATTGGATTACGTGTTAATTGATAGGCGCGCGAAAGAGAGACTTTTGGATGTTAATATGCTGAGAAGTGCAACTGGAGGGATGTCTGATCATTATCTTGTGGAGGCGAAGGTGACGATTTGTATAGGTTTACAGAAAAGAAGAGAGAATGTTGGGGTGAAGAGAGTGGTGAGAGTAATTAACCTTGGGAAGGAGACTTGTGTGAGGAAGTACCAGGAGAGACTGAGTACAGAATGGAAAAAGTTGAAAACAAAGTACGTAAGGGAAGTGAGGGAGGAATGGGATGTATTTAGGGAAGCAGTGATGGCTTGCGCAAAAGATGCTTGTGGCATGAGAGGCGTGGGAGGTGGGCAGATTAGAAGGGGTAGTGAGTGGTGGGATTAAGAAGTAAGATTATTAGTGAAAGAGAAGACAGAGGCATTTGGACGAATTTTGCAGGGAAATAATGCAAATAACTGGGAGATATATATAAAAGAAAGAGTCATGGGGTCAAGAGAAAGGTGCAAAAGGCGAAAAAGAGGGCAAATGAGAGTTGGGGTGAAAGAGTATCATTAAATGTTTTGGAAGGAGATAGAGTGCGTAAGACAAGGGAACATATGGGAACATCTGTGAAGAGGGCTAATGGGGAGGTAATAACAAGTAATAGTGATGTGAGAAGGAGATGAAGTGAGTATTTTGAAGGTTTGTTGAATGTGTTTGATGATAGAGTGGCAGACATAGGATGTTTTGGTCGAGGTGGTGTGCAAAGTGAGAGGGTTAGGGAGAATGATTTGTTAAACAGAGAAGAGGTAGTAAAAGATTTGTATAACATGAAAGCCGGTAAGGCAGTGGGTTTGGATGGTATTGCAGTGGAATTTATTAAAAAAAAGAGGGTGACTATATTGTTGACTGGTTGGTAAGGTTATTTAATGCATGTATGAATCATGGTGAGGTGCCTGAGGACTGTCGAAATGCTTGCATAGTGCCATTGTACAAAGGCAAAGGGGATGAGAGTGAGCGCTCAAATTGCACAGGTATAAGTTTGTTGAGTATTCCTGGGAAATTATATGGGAGGGTATTGATCGAGATGGTGAAGGCACGTACAGAGCATCAGATTGGGGAAGAGCGGTGAGGTTTCAGAAGTGGTAGAGGATGTGTGGATCAGGTGTTTGCTTTGAAAAATGTATGTGAAAAACACTTAGAAAAGCAAATGGATTTGTATGCAGCATTTATGGATCTGGAGAAGGCATATTATAGAGTTGATAGAGATGCTCTGTGGAAGGTATTAAGAATACACGGTGTGGGATGTAAGTTGTTAGAAGCAGTGAAAAGTTTTTATCGAGGATGTAAGGCATTTTTGCGTGTGGGGAGAGAGGAAAGTGATTGGTTGTCAGTGACTGTTGGTTTCGGCAGGGGTGCGTGTTGTCTCCATGGTTGTTTAATTTGTTTATGGATTAGGTTGTTAGGGAGGTGAATGCAAGAGCTTTGGAAAGATTGGCAAGTATGCAATCTGTTGTAGATGAGAGAGCTTGGGAAGTGAGTCAGTTGTTGTTCGCTGATGATACAGCGCTGGTGGCTCATTCGGTTGAGAAACTGCAGAAGCTGGTGACTGAGTTTGGTAAAGTGTGTGAAAGATGAAAGCTGAGAGTAAGGTTATTAGGTACAGTAGGGTTGAGGGACAAGTCAGTTGGGAGGTAAGTTTGAATGGAGAAAAACTGGAGGAAGTGAAGTTTTTAGATATCTGGGAGAGGATTTGGCAGCGGATGGAACCATGGAAGCAGAAGTGAATCATAGGGTGGGGGAGGGGGCGAAAGTTCTGGGAGCGTTGAAAAATGTGTTGAAGTCGAGAACGTTATCTTGGAAAGCAAAAATGGGTTTGTTTGAAGGAAAAGTGGTTCCATCAATGTTATATGGTTGCGAGGCGTGGGGTATAGATAGAGTTGTGCGGAGGAGGGAGGGTGTGCTGGAAATGAGATGTTTGAGGACAATATGTGGTGTGAGGTGGTTTGATCGAGTAAGTAATATTAGGGTAAGAGAGATGTGTGGTAATAAAAAGAGCGTGCTTGAGAGAGCAGAAAAGGGTGTGTTGAAATGGTTTGGTCACATGGAGAGAATGAGTGAGGAAAGATTGACAAAGAGGATATATGTGTCAGAGGTGGAGGAACGAGGAGAAGTGGGAGACCAAATTAGAGGTGGAAAGATGGAGTGAAAAAGATTTTGAGTGATCGGGGCCTGAATATGTAAAAGGGTGAAAGGCGTGCAAGGAATAAAGTGAATTGGAACGATGTGGTATACCGGGGTCGACGTGCTTTCATTGGACTGAACCAGGGCATGTGAAGCGTCTGTGGTAAACCATGGAAAGTTTTGTGGGGCCTGGATGTGGAAAGGGAGGTGTGGTTTCAGTGCATTATACATGACAGCTAGAGACTGAGGTTAAACGAATGTGGCCTTTGTTGTCTTTTCCTAGCGCTACCTCGCGCACATGCGGGGGGAGGGTGTTTTCATTTTATGTGTGGCGGGATGGCGACGGGAATGAATAAGGACAGACAGTATGAATTATATATATATATATATATATATATATATATATATATATATATATATATATATATATATATATATATATATATATATATATATATATCTGTGAGTGGATCATGGCAGCGGATGGAACCATGGAAGCGGAAGTGGATCATAGGGTGGGGGAGGGGGCGAAAATTCTGGGAGCCTTGAAGAATGTGTGGAAGTCGAGAACATTATCTCGGAAAGCAAAAATGGGTATGTTTGAAGGAATAGTGGTTCCAACAATGTTGTAAGGTTGCGAGGCGTGGGCTATGGATAGAGTTGTGCGCAGGAGGATGGATGTGCTGGAAATGAGATGTTTGAGGACAATGTGTGGTGTGAGGTGGTTTGATCGAGTAAGTAACGTAAGGGTAAGAGAGATGTGTGGAAATAAAAAGAGCGTGGTTGAGAGAGCAGAAGAGGGTGTTTTGAAATGGTTTGGGCACATGGAGAGAATGAGTGAGGAAAGATTGACCAAGAGGATATATGTGTCGGAGGTGGAGGGAACGAGGAAAAGTGGGAGACCAAATTGGAGGTGGAAAGATGGAGTGAAAAAGATTTTGTGTGATCGGGGCCTGAACATGCAGGAGGGTGAAAGGAGGGCAAGGAATAGAGTGAATTGGATCGATGTGGTATACGGGGGTTGACGTGCTGTCAGTAGATTGAATCAGGGCATGTGAAGCGTCTGGGGTAAACCATGGAAAGCTGTGTAGGTATGTATATTTGCGTTTGTGGACGTATGTATATACATGTGTATGGGGGTGGGTTGGGCCATTTCTTTCGTCTGTTTCCTTGCGCTACCTCGCAAACGCGGGACACAGCGACAAAAAAAAAAAAAAAATATATATATATATATATATATATATATATATATATATATATATATATATATATATATATATATATATACATAGGGTGTTTTGGTCGAGGTGGTGTGCAAAGTGAGAGGGTTAGGGAAAATGATTTGGTAAACAGAGAAGAGGTAATAAAAGCTTTGCGGAAGATGAATGCCGGCAAGGCAGCAGGTTTGAATGGTATTGCAGTGGAATTTATTAAAAAAGGGGGTGACTGTATTATTGACTGGTTGGTAAGGTTATTTAATGTATGTATGACTCATGGTGAGGTGCCTGAAGATTGGCGGAATGCGTGCATAGTGCTATCGTACAAAGGCAAAGGGGATAAGAGTGAGTGCTCAAATTACAGATGTATAAGTTTGTTGAGTATTCCTGGTAAATTATATGGGAGGGTATTGATTGAGAGGGTGAAGGCATGTACAGAGCATCAGATTGGGGAAGAGCAGTGTGGTTTCAGAAGTGGTAGAGGATGTGTGGATCAGGTGTTTGCTTTGAAGAATGTATGTGAGAAATACTTAGAAAAGCAAATGGATTTGTATGTAGCATTTATGGATCTGGAAAAGGCATATGATAGAGTTGATAGAGATGCTCTGTAGAAGGTATTAAGAATATATGGTGTGGGAGGAAAGTTGTTAGAAGCAGTGAAAAGTTTTTATCGAGGATGTAAGGCATGTGTACGTGTAGGAAGAGAGGAAGGTGATTGGTTCTCAGTGAATGTAGGTTTGCGGCAGGGGTGTGTGATGTCGCCATGGTTGTTTAATTTGTTTATGGATGAGGTTGTTAGGGAGGTGAATGCAAGAGTTTTGGAAAGAGGGGCAAGTATGAAGTCTGTTGGGGATGAGAGAGCTTTGGAAGTGAGTCAGTTGTTGTTCGCTGATGATACAGCGCTGGTGGCTGATTCATGTGAGAAACTGCAGAAGCTGGTGACTGAGTTTGGTAAAGTGTGTGAAAGAAGAAAGTTAAGAGTAAATGTGAATAAGAGCAAGGTAATTACGTACAGTAGGGTTGAGGGTCAAGTCAATTGGGAGGTAAGTTTGAATGGCGAAAAACTGGAGGAAGTAAAGTGTTCTAGATATCTGGGAGTGGATCTGGCAGCGGATGGAACCATGGAAGCGGAAGTGGATCATAGGGTGGGGGAGGGGACGAATATCCTGGGAGCCTTGAAGAATGTGTGGAAGTCGAGAACATTATCTCGGAAAGCAAAAATGGGTATGTTTGAAGGAATAGTGGTTCCAATAATGTTTTATGGTTGCGAGGCGTGGGCTATGGATAGAGTTGTGCGCAGGAGGATGGATGTGCTGGAAATGAGATGTTTGAGGACAATGTGTGGTGTGAGGTGGTTTATCGAATAAGTAACGTAAGGGTAAGAGAGATGTGTGGAAATAAAAAGAGCATGGTTGAGAGAGCAGAAGAGGGTGTTTTGAAATGGTTTGGGCACATGGAGAGAATGAGTGAGGAAAGATTGACCAAAAGGATAAATGTGTCGGAGGTGGAGGGAACGAGGAGAAGTGGGAGACCAAATTGGAGGTGGAAAGATGGAGTGAAAAAGATTTTGTGTGATCGGGGCCTGAACATGCAGGAGGGTGAAAGGAGGGCAAGGAATAGAGTGAATTGGATCGATGTGGTATACGGGGGTTGACGTGCTGTTAGTGGATTGAATCAGGGCATGTGAAGCGTCTGGGGTAAACCATGGAAAGCTGTGTAGGTATGTATATTTGCGTGTGTGGACGTGTGTATGTACATGTGTATGGGGGTGGGTTGGGCCATTTCTTTCGTCTGTTTCCTTGCGCTACCTCGCAAGCGCGGGAGACAGCGACAAAGTATAAAAAAAAAAAAAAAAAAAAAAATATATATATATATATATATATATATATATATATATATATATATATATATATATATATATATATATATATATATATATATATATGTATACGTTGAGATGTATAGGTATGTATATGTGCGTATGTGGACGTGTATGTATATACTTGAGGTGCGTTGGGCCATTCTTTCGTCTGTTTCCTTGCGCTAACTCGCTAACGCGGGAGACAGCGACAAAGTATGATATATATATATATATATATATATATATATATATATATATATATATATATATATATATATATATATATATATATATATATATATATTATAACATTTATTTGTTTAGTAAGCAAAAGTAGTCACACTTTATCGCCATAAGTTTTGAAAAAGTAACATTCAATTTTGAGGATAAGTTCCTTGCAAGATTTAAGCTTAGCCTGGCGACCCACTGCCAACGTCCGATGTTGAATAACTTTCCTTCTGCCAGTGTTGCTGAGATCTGTCTTGGTCAAGAAATAACTCCTGCAGAGTGCTACCACACCCTTCCTGACCACCAACACCCTGGCCTCCCACCCTGACCACCTCACCATCCCTCACTACCCTACTTTCTCCCTCCCTGTCTGGTTACGACACCCTACCTCACCACAATCATTCGCTACCACACCACCATCACTCTCGCTATCCTTGGCCACCACACCCTCCCTCACCACCATCATTTCCTCCCTGGCCACCACAACTTCTCCACCACCAACACATTCTCCCTCCCTGGTCACCACACCCATACCTTTACTACCGCCACTTGCTCCTTTCCTGGCCACCACATCCTCTTTCACCACAACCATTCTCTCCCTAAACATGAAACCCTCGCTTACCACCACCTATCCCTCCCCAGCCACTGCACCCTGAACGGATGATAGCGTATTTCGGTGGTGTAATCACGCACGCCATCAATTCAATCTCCATACCTTCCATACTTCCTCGAAAATGTTTCATCCCAGATGTAGGCAGCAATTTCTATCCTGTTAAAGAAGTAGATGTATTTAGTAGCAACCATTTCGGAGATATTTTCCCACCGTCTCTACAGTTCGGGGATAGATAGACCGGACCGTCTTTCCTATGGCGTATATCTATATCACCTCAGTTATCATGATCTTCTGTGATGATGAATGTATCAGATTATGTAACTTTTCTCATCATAATCAATCGCTCAGGAAGGAAAAATAAAGTCTTTACTTTCTGATACATGTTTGTGGTCGCAGCTTAAGGGCATGACAACCAAGGCGGCGCGAGAGGAGGCTTGTGTCCTGATGGAACGGCTGGACCTCACTGTGAAGAGGAACATGTTCGGCAGCCAGCTGTCAGGAGGGATGAAGAGGAAACTGTGTCTAGCCATCGCACTCATAGGTGGATCTAAGGTAGGAAATTGTGTAATGATGATGGTACTAGACAAATAGCTTGCTTGATACCCATGTGATTTGAATTTTATTGAGAACTCATGACGCACATCATGTTAATGTGTAATAAATAATGCCTGTCATCCTACATATAAAGGAGCTTGAAGGATATCACAAAATAACCACAGGATTTATTATCAGAGTTGGCACAATGATAATAGTGATGATGATGATGATAATAATAATGATAATAATAATAATAATAATAATAATAATAATAATAATAATAATAATGATAATAATGATAATAATAATGATAGTAATGATAATAATAATAATAATAATGATAGTAATGATAATAATAATAATAATAATGATAGTAATGATAATAATAATAATAATAATGATAGTAATAATAGATCTTGGGTGGCAGAAGGCACAATGTTAGCACAGTTACATAACACGATTACATAACACGGTTCCCTAACATGATTACATAACATGATTACATAACATGATTACATAGCACCATTACATAGCACGATTACATAACATGATTACATAAGATGATTACATCTCATGATTACATAATACGATTGCATAACATGATTACATAACACGGTTACCTAACATGATTACATAACACGATTACATAACATGATTACATAACATGATTACATAACATGATTACATAGCACCATTACATAGCACGATTACATAACATGATTACATAAGATGATTACATCTCATGATTACATAATACGATTGCATAACATGATTACATAACACGGTTACCTAACATGATTACATAACACGATTACATAACATGATTACATAACACGGTTCCCTAACATGATTACATAACATGATTACATAACATGATTACATAGCACCATTACATAGCACGATTACATAACATGATTACATAAGATGATTACATCTCATGATTACATAATACGATTGCATAACATGATTACATAACACGGTTACCTAACATGATTACATAACACGATTACATAACATGATTACATAGCACGATTGCATAACATGATTACATCACATGATTATATAATACGATTGCTTAACATGATTACATAACACGATTACATAACGATTACATAACATGATTACACAACACGATTACATTACACGATTACAGAACATGATGGCATATTACGATTACATGACTGTGAAACATTTTGAAAAAAAAAATATTAGACACAAACATTAATGAGCAACACAGGAGAAAGGATTACACACCACAATAAATCTAAACCATTGACAGAAGCAGACACGACAGAACAGAAGACACTGTCTAGCAACGAACACTATTGAGTAAAATGCAGCAAGACGAATCATAATGATGATCTATGAATATCTCATCACGAACATACGTCAGAGTCACACTGTTCAGATGATCAGTGCTACGGTATGGGAACTGGAGAGGAACGCGATATACGCAGTCGCTGCCAGGCGAGGTCCATCTCTGGTCAGAATTTTATCCGTAGTGCTGGTCACTCGAGGTGCCAGGACCTACCCTGAGTCTGTTACCATGAATGTGATTATGTTAATTGTGTGAGTCATCTTCTGTCTGACTGATGTTAGCTTCACTGGTAACGAAAGGAAGTACAAAACCTGGTTGAAAAATTTCCCATTCTAAGGAGTCCACCTCGCCCTGCTACTGGAAGTATTGCAGCCTTGGAGGTGCAGGAGTTCCTCGAACAATGGTCCTGGAGTAAGACCAGGATACTGTCAAAGAAAAATCCTTAGGAATTTACAAATTAGAACATGAATCATCACATATTCCTTTTCGCTCATTTGGAGATTCACTTGTGTCCTTGGCAACTTATCTTCTGTAAGAAAAGTTGATAATTCGCTCATCAAAACGGCACAAAGGACGTAGATAAGTATCTTTTTTTTTTGTAATTAGTAAGATATCTGAAATTGAAAAATAGATTCAGCAGTCATCCAATGCTTTAGTCAGATGGCAGGAGTTATGTAGGGAAAAGAAAGACGTTTTATCACAGTTCTCTGTTGCGGTACACCAGAAAAAAAAAAAAAAGAAAACTGTACTCGCCAGTGGCAGAGAAATTAATGCAGTGGATCTCATTATTCATGAGGTATTAATACGGTCAGCTGAGTTATGACTCATCACCTTCCCTGCCTTATCGTCTATGGCACATTTCTGTGGCAGGTGGTCATCTTGGATGAGCCAAGCAGCGGGCTGGACCCTGAGTCACGTCGGTGGGTGTGGGATATGGTGCAGGGGGAGCGAGGGCGTCGCACTGTCCTCGTCACCACACACCACATGGAGGAGGCTGACGTCCTGGGCGACCGTGTTGCCATCATGGCCTCCGGCAGGGTCGTCTGTGCTGGCTCCACCCTCTTCCTCAAGAACAAGTTCGGTAAGAAGTAAGATCCATTTTAGTACAGATTTAAGAAGACGTATGTTAATTAAGAATGTTCAAGACATGAGGCTCCACGAGTGTAAAACTCCCTCCCAGTACAGTACCTACAGGTAATTACAAATAGGTCATCACACACGCACACATACGAGATCCTTGGTATAAACATAGTCAAGGTATATGATATAATCTATAGATCAATAACTAAACAGACGAGACCCACACATCGAAAATAGATTTCTTATTCATGAGTCAGACATTTCAGAAACATTTATTCAGTGTTCAGTCATGATTATGGGAATGGGAATCATTTTTGTCAACAGTAGGAAGGCGATAAACGTGTTATGAACTCCTGATGTGCACAGCAAGTAGAAACATATCTAAGATATTTTACCCAGTAAGGGCAACGTACAGCATGAGAGTATGTATTCCATAGAATTATCTTGAACACCTAAAGGTCTTCCAGATTTCCGATTGGTAGTGATGACAGTGACAGGCCTGAACCCCATACCCAACCAGTCTGTCTAAGATCAGGTTAGGAAACCATCAAAAGACATGATAAAAAGAGCGAGAAAACACAATTAGAAATCCAGGAGATACCTATAAACCCAAAACTCAGTTTTCACAAAATTTGTAACCAACGGTGGATTTGGCAAAGCCGATACCCCCGTCTACTGGACAACGGGGGAAATCCGATATAGTTAGCCAAGTTGAAAATAGTTTTTTCTTAGAATTATGTAAAAAATTTCTTAAAGTCTGTTAACAGGAGAGCGATAACTTCGATTCTGAAAACGAAGAAATAATCGAAGAAAGTCTAGAATATTACCCCATACCCTCGTTCAGGTAGCCAATATTCATGTAGATTACTCAGTCTTACCACGGCTGTACAGCGATAAGTTGGACTACTCACCCGTCATCCAGGCTAGTCATTGTTCATGTAGGCTATTCATCCTTGACCTAGGCTACCCAGGGCATTCACCCTTGTCGAGGAAAATACTTGGTCGACGAAACAGATGACTAAGGATCAAGTGATCATGTACACGGGCTGCGCAGGGTGGGCTGCGCACTGCAAGGCAATCAGCTGTTCAGTGGGTTCAGCGGCATTATTGTATATTAAGAAATCAGTGATTCTTTTTCGAGTTTTGTTTGTGTGATGTTTCTATTCATAACATATCCCCTTGGTGGCTTTTGAGCTATGTTTACGTTTGAAAAGGCCCTAGAAAGAAGATCAATGGCTTCCGCCCGTAGATTGCTGTGGCTGTCGTCAGCCATAACAAACTAGTGACACCAACTTCACTTTTTTAGCATTAATTATAATCTAATCTCCCTTCTCTCTTCTTTACTTCTACTGCTGCTATATATATTAGAAAAATTTTACTGAAACATTTTTTAGTATTTGGCCAACAAGTTCGCTATATTAGGCTAAATATGCTTATGTTCGGAAATTGGTCCAGGACCCTGATAGTATGAAACCAATAGACAACAGTCTGTGTGCAGTCTGTATTATATCAACGTCGTAAATAAGACGTAAAGTTATAGAAATATTGGAAATGAATTTTCTGTAAATTTCATAGGTCTGTTTGGCGTTAATTACAAGCGAAACTCTCATCTTGAGTCAATGATATTTCAATTTATATCCATATCAAGAATGCGACAACAACAATATACTGTGTTTCACATGCTCACATATTTCGCTTTCAATCACATTGATAATCCATTGCATTACGACAGATTGTTGATTATGTAGAAGTTACGTATTTCGCTTGACATCGGTCGTAAACCTGAATTAGATTATTTCATGTTTACTATTTCACAACTACACCCTCATCTTCACTGCAGAAGCCATCATTACTTCACACCCCCGCCATCATTATCAAAGTCATCATTGCTACACCCCTGATTCCACTGAGCTTTGACTTAACCATTGCGACTGAGGCCACATCCTATCAACGTTTTCCACACACACACACACACACACACACACACACACGGCACCATACTCAATATATGATTATGATAATGATAATGATACTACTACTACTACTACTACTACTACTAATAATAATAATGATAATGATAATAATAATAATAATAATAATAATAATAATAATGATAATAATAATAATGATTATTATTATTATTATTATTATTATTATTATTATTATTATTATTATTATTATTATGCATCCCTGGATGAATGATGATAATAGGGGAGAAAGAATACTTCCCACATTTTCCCTGCCTGCCGTAGAAGGCGACTGAAAGGGGTGGGAGTGAGGGTAGAAACCTTCCCTTAAAGTTTTACTTTTCCAAAAGAAGGAACACAGAAGGGGGCCAGGTAAAGATGTTCCCTCTAAGGCTCAGTCACCTGTGCTTGACGCTACCTTGCTAACGCAGGAAATGGCGAATATTTATGAAAAAAATATGCGTCGTTATTGTTATCATTATAATTATCATTACATCCTTCCTTCTGTCATCTAATTCTACCAACTGCAGGCGACGGGTACACCCTCACCGTGATGATGGACGAAGACGAGGCTAACGTAAACACCTTGAAGGAGCTGGTCAACACACACTTGCCGTCGGCTCTCCTCCGCTCGGCCCAGAGTGGCGAGGTGACCTTCAAACTCCCGCCCACCTTGGCCCAGTTTGCTGTTCTGCTCGACGCTCTGACCAAACGCAAAAATGAGCTAGGAATTCGTCATCTGGGCTTGTCCCTCACCAGTATGGAGCAGGTCTTCCTCAGGTAAGAGAGTATCTTTCATGCATGTACCAAATACATCCTGTTGTTAGGCTTGCCATACGTGAGCAACATGTTGCCTTACGCTCGCGTATTACATAGCCTGTCGTACGATCTCAGTAACAAAACAATTTTTCTTTTTCTGTGCTTAAACTTACATTAGTTTATTGGTAGACGGAACAGACTCATGATAATATCAAAGCTTTCTATGTAAGGTAATGGTAATGGAAATATTTGACACTAAGAAACCAATTTGTAACTCACGAACCTAACTCGGAAGTCGATGATACCGATTAATGCCTGGACGAAACTGTGTTGTCGAGGTTGATCCTGAAAAAGATCATTCATTTTGTGTGAACCATTTGTATGTGACTTATTCTCGTGTTTCTTCCACTGTGAGCTACATCATGTACTTTGGCTACGTAACAGTGAGTTAAACATACTAGATACAGGAGGCGACCTCTGCATAGATCAACTATATGACAAATCTCACCTCCTGACACTAAATCCCATCAGGCCAGGTAACCCTTGGCAGTCCGTCTCAGTAAGAGATCTGTCACAAGTACGGAGAGATCGTGTCTCATGTGTCCTGGATGTGTGTCGGGATAATGAACGACGGAGCTTGAGCCTATCCCAGGGTAGAGAGCCTCGTAGATATCCACGATCATTTGACTGAATAGGAATAGTGGTTTAAACAGATTTCTGTGATCCTTGATAATGTTCTTGACCCTTAGGGTTGGAGAGGCTTTGGACGATCAGAGTGAACCTATACATCACACATTCCCCATGAGTGATTCTGTGGATAATAACCTGAATGGCACCCTGAATGGCCACGTCAGTCAGAACTTGGAAAACGAAAATGAATGCGGCAATCATCACGTCTTGTTCGACAGCCAGACTGGTAAGACATGCTCCCCTCCACTCCTGCTGCTGGTTGTTTAGTCTAAGTCTTTTCAAACATCATTTATAACAGTAAGAACAAGTGAGTTCCAGATTCGTAGATATGGACACTCGCAGGCGAAATTTAGTCCTGGAAACGTTTAACTCTGGAAATCCCAGTACGCACCAGTTCGAAATTGCAGCGAACCCTCTGTCTCTACCTGTCCAGACAGAAAGGCTCTGTCCAGCTTCGTTCAAGAGCGTAACTGGAGTTTTGTCCTGGATCGGTAAAACATAATGTTACTCTCTCATTTTCTAGACTGTGAGACAAGACTGACGGGATGGAGCCTCATGGAACAGCGAGCCAAGGCCTTTTTCACCAAGCGGGCCATCTACTCCATGAGGAAATGGGTCCTGCTTGTAACCCAGGTACTTTCTCCGTGGTTTTTATGACCTAACGTGATGGATGAAGCAGGATTCATCTGTCAGAAGACACATTATCAAGTCATTTTATAATTTTGAAACCGCAAATGAGGAAGAGACCAATACATAGTAAAGAGAAACAAGCTGACCTTACAGGTAAGACGTGACTGTAATCCTGTATACCCTCTCCTCGCTAGGGACTCCTACCGGTGTTGGTGACCATCTTGTGCCTGCTGGTGGACGCGTCGTTCGACGAGACGACCCACATGCAACCTGCACGAGTCCTCAACATCTCCATGTTCCCCTACTCCACTTCTTATGTTTTTGCTGACCCCGGCAAGGAGGACCTCGCTGAGGCCTATGAGTCACTTTTCTGGGGTCCGTATGAGGTACGAGGTGGGACAAGGTGGACATCTATTGATCGAGGCTCCTGTGATTGGATTGTGTTATCTAAAAATAAAACAAAATATCCTAAACTGTGTGACTTATATGAAAGTTTGATAATGAATCCAAAAGCTTAAAAGCTGTGTGTTCCTGTGATTCGATATAACGTCTAGTCTTAGATTTTTAAATGTAGCAACTTCATCATATCACACAAATTCTTTCCTTGCTTTCATGCTTGTCCTTATACTACAATGTACTCACAGGTGAGCAGAACAGAAAACGTGACAGAGAGTCTACTCACGGAAGCCGAGGAAAATCTGCTGCTTTATCGAGAAAACAGCGTTTGTTCAGTAAGTTCCTAAAACAGAAGACAGGCCATTGCAACGCAAGCGTCTATGACACGCATAAACCTTACGACTATTGTGATATGCACTTGATAAGATCAGATAAAGTCCCTAAAATACATTAATTTTCCTACACATATGTCGCTCATATGACAGTGAGCTTTTGCCAAAATCTTATCATTGAAAATGCAGTTAAATATGTAATTTACTGCAAAGTAACTTCACTATAAACACTTCTAGTTATTACCACCAGGCTGAGTTTCTGAGAGGGGAGGGAAACTCCACAACGTTCCGTATGATGTACCAGTCCATTCCTTTACACTCACCAGGCGTCAGCACATCACTCATCGGCAACGCCCTTCTCAGGTTTGCAACGAACTCCACAAGACACTCCATTACCACCTCAAACCGGCCCTTACCTCCAAATAGATCAGTAAGTACATTCCTCTCCTCCACAAGCAATCAATGTGCTATTCAGTTCATGCACATCTTTGTGTTTACCGTCTCTCGATACAGAGAGAAGTCGTTATTGGTAACTTATCAGTAACTTTCGCATGTTTCCAGGTTAAGCAAGCGTCAGCCACTCTCCTAGACCCTTAGAGTAAGTGTTTGATATACGTCAGTTATCTTTAGAGACAAAATAAAAGGAATGAATATACAAGCCTGTTTACGGCAGTTGAAGCTTCAGTTTCTCAGTTCGAGCCCACCATCTGGCCCCGACACATCCCAACCAGAATGCATTTGCCTCCCTCACCACACTAGCTATAGATATATTAAACAGCCATGGTGACATCACACACCTCTGCCGCAGATAAATTTTCACCCTAGACTACTCAACCTTCTCTCTTCCTACTTGCACACACCCCTTAGTCATTTCTTACAAACTCACTGTTTCTCGTAGCTTTCTCCCACACTATTATATATTCATTGTACCTTCCACAGAGCATCTAGCAACCCTATCTAATGCTTACTCCATATTCAGTAAATACCGTACACAAATTCTTTTCTTTTACAGATTCTTCAGAGCACACATCTGTGCCACACATCCTCTACCTCTTCTACAGTCACACTGTTCCTCTATCACCTGATGTTTCGCTAATACCACACCATCGAGGTTTACTTAACAAACTTATACCTCTGTAATTTCGAGCATTTACTTTTGTCTCCCATGCCTCTATGCAGTAACGCTACGCAGGCATTCCTCCAATCTTCAGGTACCTCACCTTGATCCTTACACACTACGAATTCTGACTAATCAGTCAACAATTCAGTCACCTGCTTTTTTGGGTAAGACAAACTGCGATCAACCAATCCTGCTGCTGCTTCACATTTCATCTTATGTAGGGCTTTTGCCACTTTTATCCTTTTCACTAAAACATTGCCACAACTCTCCTCTCCCCGCGTACCTTCACGTCCTAAACACCCTACATCTGCCAGACTGTTACCTCGCACATTCAGCAGTCCTTCAAAATACTCAGTACATCTCTTCTCATATTTCCCTGTTATCACTTCCACATCTGCTTCCCTCATTTATGATTCCATTTATTTACTTGTTCTCCTCACATTATTCTCATCTTTTCAGTACATATTTTCATATTTTATCCCATTCATCGACCAACTCTGAGGGGAAGAATATACAGCCCAGGCGGTCTGCAAGTGAATTCATAGTCAGCAACGCTAACCACAACACCAGGGAAGCATATAGTACATAACGACACCCCTGAATAGATCTATACTTGTGTGGCGCGTGTGTAAATGTAAAGTCAAATTGTTGTAAACATATTGATATTCGGGCTAGTTATTTTTCTCAGCGAAAACAATATATCGGTTCAGAATATATATATATATATATATATATATATATATATATATATATATATATATATTTGGATGTTTGGATGGTATTGCAGTGGAATTTATTAAAAAAGGGGGTGACTGTATTGTTGACTGGTTGGTAAGGTTATTTAATGTATGTATGACTCATGGTGAGGTGCCTGAGGATTGGCGGAATGCGTGCATAGTGCCATTGTACAAAGGCAAAGGGGATAAGAGTGAGTGCTCAAATTACAGAGGTATAAGTTTGTTGAGTATTCCTGGTAAATTATATGGGAGGGTATTGATCGAGAGGGTGAAGGCATGTACAGAGCATCAGATTGGGGAAGAGCAGTGCGGTTTCAGAAGTGGTAGAGGATGTGTGGATCAGGTGTTTGCTTTGAAGAATGTATGTGAGAAATACTTAGAAAAGCAAATGGATTTGTATGTAGCATTTATGGATCTGGAGAAGGCATATGATAGAGTTGATAGAGATGCTCTGTGGAAGGTATTAAGAATATATGGTGTGGGAGGCAAGTTGTTAGAAGCAGTGAAAAGTTTTTATCGAGGATGTAAGGCATGTGTACGTGTAGGAAGAGAGGAAAGTGATTGGTTCTCAGTGAATGTAGGTTTGCGGCAGGGGTGTGTGATGTCTCCATGGTTGTTTAATTTGTTTATGGATGGGGTTGTTAGGGAGGTAAATGCAAGAGTCCTGGAAAGAGGGGCAAGTATGAAGTCTGTTGGGGATGAGAGAGCTTGGGAAGTGAGTCAGTTGTTGTTCGCTGATGATACAGCGCTGGTGGCTGATTCATGTGAGAAACTGCAGAAGCTGGTGACTGAGTTTGGTAAAGTGTGTGGAAGAAGAAAGTTGAGAGTAAATGTGAATAAGAGCAAGGTTATTAGGTACAGTAGGGGTGAGGGTCAAGTCAATTGGGAGGTGAGTTTGAATGGAGAAAAACTGGAGGAAGTGAAGTGTTTTAGATATCTGGGAGTGGATCTGTCAGCGGATGGAACCATGGAAGCGGAAGTGGATCATAGGGTGGGGGAGGGGGCGAAAATTTTGGGAGCCTTGAAAAATGTGTGGAAGTCGAGAACATTATCTCGGAAAGCGAAAATGGGTATGTTTGAGGGAATAGTGGTTCCAACAATGTTGTATGGTTGCGAGGCGTGGGCTATGGATAGAGATGTGCGCAGGAGGATGGATGTGCTGGAAATGAGATGTTTGAGGACAATGTGTGGTGTGAGGTGGTTTGATCGAGTAAGTAACGTAAGGGTAAGAGAGATGTGTGGAAATAAAAAGAGCGTGGTTGAGAGAGCAGAAGAGGGTGTTTTGAAATGGTTTGGGCACATGGAGAGAATGAGTGAGGAGAGATTGACCAAGAGGATATATGTGTCGGAGGTGGAGGGAACGAGGAGAAGAGGGAGACCAAATTGGAGGTGGAAAGATGGAGTGAAAAAGATTTTGTGTGATCGGGGCCTGAACATGCAAGAGGGTGAAAGGAGGGCAAGGAATAGAGTGAATTGGAGTCATGTGGTATACAGGGGTTGACGTGCTGTCAGTGGATTGAATCAAGGCATGTGAAGCATCTGGGGTAAACCATGGAAAGCTGTGTAGGTATGTATATTTGCGTGTGTGGACGTGTGTATGTACATGTGTATGGGGGGGGGGGGGGGGTTGGGCCATTTCTTTCGTCTGTTTCCTTGCGCTACCTCGCAAACGCGGGAGACAGCGACAAAGTATAAAAAAAAAAAAAAAAAAAAAAAAAAAAATATATATATATATATATATATATATATATATATATATATATATATATATATATATATATATATATTATATATATATATATATATATATATATATATCCCTATCCCTGGGGATAGGGAAGAAAGAATACTTCCCACGCATTGCTCACGTGTCGTAGAGGGCGACTAAAGGGGACGGGAGCGGGGGGCTAGAAACCCTCCCCTCCTTGTATTTCAACTTTCTAAAAGGGGAAACAGAAGAAGGACTCACGCGGGGAGTGCTCATCCTCCTCGAAGGCTCAGATTAGGGTGTCTAAATGTGTGTGGATGTAACCAAGATGAGAAAAAAGGAGAGATAGGTAGTATGTTTGAGGAAAGGAACCTGGATGTTTTGGCTCTGAGTAAAACGAAGCTCAAGGGTAAAAGGGAAGAGTGATTTGGGGATGTCTTGGGAGTAAAGTCAGGGGTTAGTGAGAGGACAAGAGCAAGGGAAGGAGTAGCACTACTCCTGAAACAGGAGTGGTGGGAGTATGTGATAGAGTGTAAGAAAGTAAACTCTAGATTGATATGGGTAAAACTGAAAGTTGATGGAGAGAGATGGGTGATTATTGGTGCATATGCACATGGGCATGAGAAGAAAGATCATGAGAGGCAAGTGTTTTGGGAGCAGCTGAATGAGTGTGTTAGTGGTTTTGATGCACGAGACCGGGTTATGGTGATGGGTGACTTGAATGCAAAGGTGAGTAATGTGGCAGTTGAGGGAATAATTGGTATACATGGGGTGTTCAGTGTTGTTAATGGAAATGGTCAGGAGCTTGTAGATTTATGTGCTGAAAAAGGACTGGTGATTGGGAATACCTGGTTTAAAAAGAGAGATATACATAAGTATACGTATGTAAGTAGGAGAGATGGCCAGAGAGCGTTATTGGATTACGTGTTAATTGATAGGCGCGTGAAAGAGAGACTTGTGTACGTTAATGTGCTGAGAGGTGCAACTGGAGGGATGCCTGATCATTATCTTGTGGAGGCGAAGGTGAAGATTAGTAGGGATTTTCAGAAAGGAAGAGAGAATGTTGGGGTGAAGAGAGTCATGAGAGTAAGTGAGCATGGGAAGGAGACTTGTGTGAGGAAGTACCAGGAGAGACTGAGTACAGAATGGAAAAAGGTGAGAACAAAGGAGGTAAGGAGAGTGGGGGAGGAATGGGATGTATTTAGGGAATCAGTGATGGCTTGCGCAAAAGATGCTTGTGGCATGAGAAGCGTGGGAGGTGGGCAGATTTGAAAGGGTATTGAGTGGTTGGATGATGAAGTAAGATTATTAGTGAAAGAGAAGAGAGAGGCATTTGGACGATTTTTGCAGGGAAATAATGCAAATGAGTGGGAAATGTATGAAAGAAAAAGGCAGGAGGTCAAGAGAAAGGTGCAAGAGGTGAAAAAGAGGGCAAATGAGAGTTGGGGTGAGAGAGTATCATCAAATTTTAGGGAGAATAAAAAGATGTTTTGGAAGGAGGTAAATAAATAAACAAATGGGAACTTCAGTGAAGGGGGCTAATGGGGAGGTGATAACAAGTAGTGGTGGTGTGAGAAGGAGATGGAGTGAGTATTTTGAAGGTTTGTTGAATGTGTTTGATGATACAGTGGCAGATAAAGTGTGTTTTGGTCAAGGTGGTGTGCAAAGTGAGAGGGTTAGGGAAAATGATTTGGTAAACAGAGAAGAGGTAGTAAAAGCTTTACGGAAGATGAAAGCCAGCAGGGCAGCGGGATTGGATGGTATTGCAGTGGAATTTATTAAAAAAAGGGGGTGACTGTATTGTCGACTGGTTGGTAAGGTTATTCAATGTATGTATGACTCATGGTGAGGTGCCTGAGGATTGGCGGAATACTTGCATAGTCCAATTGTACAAAGGCAAAGGGGATAAGAGTGAGAGCTCAAATTACAGAGGTATAAGTTTGTTGAGTATTCCTGGGAAATTATATGGTAGGGTATTGATTGAGAGGGTGAAGGCATGTACAGAGCATCAGAAGGGGAAGAGCAGTGTGATTTCAGATGTGGTAGAGGATGTGTGGATCATGTGTTTGCTTTGAAGAATGTATGTGAGAAATACTTAGAAAAGCAAATGGATTTGTATGTAGCATTTATGGATCTGGAGAAGGCATATGATAGAGTTGATAGAGATGCTCTGTGGAAGGTATTAAGAATGTATGGTGTTTGAGGCAAGTTGTTAGAGGCAGTGAAAAGTTTTTATCGAGGATGTAAGGCATGTGTACGTGTAGGAAGAGAGGAAAGTGATTGGTTCTCAGTGAATGTAGGTTTGCGGCAGGGGTGTGTGATGTCTCTATGGTTGTTTGATTTGTTTATGGATGGGGTTGTTAGGGAGGTGAATGCAAGAGTTTTGGAAAGAAGGGCAAGTATGCAGTATGTTGTGGATGAGAGAGCTTTGGAAGTGAGTCAGTTGTTGTTCGCTGTTGATACAGCGCTGGTGGCTGATTCATGTGAGAAACTGCAGAAGCTGGTGACTGTGTTTGGTAAAGTGTGTGAAAGAAAAAAGTTGAGATTAAATGTGAATAAGAGCAAGGTTATTAGGTACAGTAGGGTTGAGGGTCAAGTCAATTGGGAGGTAAGTCTGAATGGAGAAAAACTGGAGGAAGTGAAGTGTTTTAGATATCTGGGAGTGGATCTGTCAGCGGATGGAACCATGGAAGCGGAAGTGAATCATAGGGTGAGGGAGGGGGCGAAAATTCTGGGAGCCTTGAAGAATGTGTGGAAGTCGAGAACATTATCCCGGAAAGCAAAAATGGGTATGTTTGAAGGAATAGTAGTTCCAACAATGTTGTATGGTTGCCAGGCGTGGGCTATGGATAGAGTTGTGCGCAGGAGGGTGGATGTGCTGGAAATGAGATGTTTGAGGACAATATGTGGTGTGAGGTGGTTTGATTGAGTAAGTAATAATAGGGTAAGAGAGATGTGTGGTAATAAAAAAGAGTGTGGTTGAGAGCAGAAGAGGGTGTTTTGAAATGGTTTGGTCACATGGAGAGAATGAGTGAGGAAAGATTGACAAAGAAGATATATGTGTCAGAGGTGGAGGGAACGAGGAGAAGTGGGAGACCAAATTGGAGGTTGAAAGATGGAGTGAAAAAGATTTTGAGTGATCGGGGCCTGAACATGCAGAAGAGTGAAAGGCGTGCAAGGAATAGAGTGAATTGGAACGATGTGGTATACCGGGGTCGACTTGCTGTTAATGGATTGAACCAGGGCATGTGAAGCGTCTGGGGTAAACCATGGAAAGGTCTATAGGGCCTGGATGTGGAAAGGGAGCTGTGGTTTCGGTGCATTATTGCATGATAGCTAGAGAATAAGTGTGAACTAATGAGGCCTTTGTTTTTTTTTCCTAGCGCTACCTCGCACACATGAGGGCGAGGTGGCGATGAGAATGAATAAAGGCAGACAGTATGAATTATGTACATGTGTATATATATATATAATATATATATATATATATATATATATATATATATATATATATATATATATATATATATATATGTATATATATATATATATATATATATATATATATATATATATATATATATATATATATATATATATATATATATATATATATATATATATGTCTGTGTGTGTATATATATGTATACGTTGAGATGTATAGGTATGTATATTTGCGTGTGTGGACGGGTATGTACATACATGTGTATGTTGGTGTGTTGGGCCATTCTTTCGTCTGCTTCCTTGCGCTACCTCGCTAACGCGGGAGACAGCGACAAAGCAAAATAAATAGATAAAATAAATATATATATATATTTATATATATATATATATATATATATATATATATATATATATATATATGTATATATATATATATATATATATATATATATATATATATGGTGATGTACGTCATCTTCTGTGGCCGATCGAGCCACGGTACATAAATTTCTTTGTTGAACGTAAGTTATGATTAGATCAACAGCCGGTAGTAAATTAAGCATCTTATACCCATTTAACGTTTCTGTTACATCATCACGAATATAAACCATTCTTGGAATCGCTATTTGTGGAAACACAAATAGCGACATGATATTGGTGGTAGGTAAGAGTGTTTCGAATACAAAACATAGATAAGGCAATCCTGAACACATGCATTTAGTTACGCAGTTTCAGTTGCAATAAGATTGACATATATGGTTCATGTTCGTAAGAACAACGACAACAAAGCATAAAAGTTTTTCCAGAGGTTCATATGATCCACCTGAGTTCAGCAAACCTCAACACGAACATATGAGACGTTTGAATCTCTTCATACATATAAAACAACAAAAGTGAATTGTGTTTCCGGAGTTACTATGTAAAATATTCATGAAGCTTGTTGCTGTGAATTCTGTCTTTTTACGAGAGGTAGAATGAATCTGATCATTTAAGATGTTATAATCTTTTTTTCTCACAGTGGGTGATTGGCGGTGGGAACACCTCGGTGAGCTCTCTACTCTACGCTATGGTGATGCCTCTTGCCTTAGCCCTCCTCTCGGCATCATATCTTGTGTTTCCGCTGCAGGAGAGGGAGACGAAAGCAAAGCAGGTAAGACCAGTATTGTGGGTGCCAGAAACGGCGTAGAGGCTGCTGTACTTCGACTACTGTGTGAGAGATAGTGTGAGGCATGTAATAAAGGAAAATGAAAAAATGATAATGATTATAAAACACTCATTCATATATTTCACAAATGCTAGCTTCTACATGAAATTGATATATATATATATATATATATATATATATATATATATATATATATATATATATATATATATATATATATATATATATAGTAAATTATATGGGAGGGTATTGATTGAGAGGGTGAAGGCATGTACAGAGCATCAGATTGGGGAAGAGCAGGGTGGTTTCAGAAGTGGTAGAGGATGTGTGGATCAGGTGTTTGCTTTGAAGAATGTATGTGAGAAATACTTAGAAAAGCAAATGGATTTGTATGTAGCATTTATGGATCAGGAGAAGGCATATGATAGAGTTGATAGAGATGCTCTGTGGAAGGTATTAAGAATATATGGTGTGGGAGGCAAGTTGTTAGAAGCAGTGAAAAGTTTTTATCGAGGATGTAAGGCATGTGTACGTGTAGGAAGAGAGGAAAGTGATTGGTTCTCAGTGAATGTAGGTTTGCGGCAGGGGTGTGTGATGTCTCCATGGTTGTTTAATTTGTTTATGGATGGGGTTGTTAGGGAGGTGAATGCAAGAGTTTTGGAAAGAGGGGCAAGTATGAAGTCTGTTGTGGATGAGAGAGCTTGGGAAGTGAGTCAGTTGTTGTTCGCTGATGATACAGCGCTGGTGGCTGATTCATGTGAGAAACTGCAGAAGCTGGTGACTGAGTTTGGTAAAGTGTGTGAAAGAAGAAAGTTAAGAGTAAATGTGAATAAGAGCAAGGTAATTAGGTACAGTAGGGTTGAGGGTCAAGTCAATTGGGAGGTAAGTTTGAATGGAGAAAAACTGGAGGAAGTAAAGTGTCTTAGATATCTGGGGGTGGATCTGGCAGCGGATGGAACAATGGAAGCGGAAGTGGATCATAGGGTGGGGGAGGGGGCGAAAATCCTGGGAGCCTTGAAGAATGTGTGGAAGTCGAGAACATTATCTCGGAAAGCAAAAATGGGTATGTTTGAAGGAATAGTGGTTCCAACAACGTTGTATGGTTGCGAGGCGTGGGCTATGGATAGAGTTGTGCGCATGAGGATGGATGTGCTGGAAATGAGATGTTTGAGGACAATGTGTGCTGTGAGGTGGTTTGATCGGGTAAGTAACGTAAGGGTAAGAGAGATGTGTGGAAATAAAAAGAGCGTGGTTGAGAGAGCAGAAGAGGGTGTTTTGAAATGGTTTGGGCACATGGAGAGAATGAGTGAGGAATGATTGACCAAGAGGATATATGTGTCGGAGGTGGAGGGAACGAGGAGAAGTGTGAGACCAAATTGGAGGTGGAAAGATGGAGTGAAAAAGATTTTGTGTGATCGGGGCCTGAACATGCAGGAGGGTGAAAGGAGGGCAAGGAATAGAGTGAATTGGATCAATGTGGTATACCGGGGTTGACGTGCTGTCAGTGGATTGAATCAGGGCATGTGAAGCGTCTGGGGTAAACCATGGAAAGCTGTGTAGGTATGTATATTTGCGTGTGTGGACGTATGTATATACATGTGTATGGGGGGGGGTTGGGCCATTTCTTTCGTCTGTTTCCTTGCGCTACCTCGCAAACGCGGGAGACAGCGACAAAGCAAAAAAAAAAAAAAAATATACATATATATATATATATATATATATATATATATATATATATATATATATATATATATATATATA
Organism: Panulirus ornatus; assembly: GCF_036320965.1. Lineage (NCBI taxonomy): Eukaryota > Metazoa > Arthropoda > Malacostraca > Decapoda > Palinuridae > Panulirus > Panulirus ornatus. The sequence continues at coordinate 26,311,815 of NC_092242.1, read as the reverse complement.
TATATATATATATATATATATATACACACCCCAATCTGAGCCTTGGAGGAGGATGAGCACTCCGCGCATGACTCCTTCTTCTGTTTCCCCATTTTGAAAGTTAAAACACAAGGAGGGGAGAGTTGATATTAATAAACGCATGGTCAACAAATGTTGATGTCCATGTTTTCACTGCACCCTCTCTTTTTATCTGAATACTGTTTTATATGGAAGATGAGTCCTTGTGGTTAATTCTTTCATCGTAATCATGATGATTTTGGACAGAATTAAGTATGACCTAATGATACAGCTGATGAATACTGAAATATGGGATTGTTTGCCTTCGGAATAGATTCTTCCCTTTTGCTATATTTCTTGTCCGTATAAGATCTAGTTGATTGGATTTGGATTTGCAGTGAGCACTGTGCAAGGAATTACGCTTCTGTGTGGCTGTTTAGTGTTTCATTTCCAAGTCTTTTGTAGTTAATATCATCTCTGGACATCCATCGAATTCTAGGCTATATTCTAACTTAGCTCTGGTTTGGATGAAAAATTTTTTGATGTCTTTTGATAGAATCTGGCCTTCATTTCTACCGCAAATCACTAATGTTTGTGATTTCCCCCATCCAAAACTCCCGTTACCAGGTGGATGTCGATAACGGTAATTTTACCGTCTTTGTACTTGCAAAAAGAAACTAACGACGACAAAACCAGCGAAAGAGCGTTTTTATTTGTATCCAATAGTTCCAGCTAAATCTCGTTTTCTCTCTGGTTGCAGGTCCAGGTGATGACGGGTGCCCCTATATGGATGCTCTGGGCCACCACCTTCCTGTGGGACGTAATGGCTTACATGGTTTCCGCTCTCATTGTGTTCATCATCATTATGATATTCGACTCTAAACACTATTTCACAGTCGGAGAAGCACCAGGTAATTTTCTGCATCTGTTCATCTCCCATTTTGTGACCAGATATGAAAAATATCTTTTTTGTTGTACAGTTTCATCTCAGTGTCCAATCGAAAATTACGCTTTCGTAATATGATATATATACATATATATATATATATATATATATATATATATATATATATATATATATATATATATATATATATATATATATATATACATTACACTTTGTCGCTGTCTTCCGCGTTAGCGAGTTAGCGCAAGGAAACAGACGAAAGAATGGCCCAACCCACCCACATACTCATGTATATACATACAAGTCCACACACGCACATATACATACCTATACATCTCGACGTATACATATATATACACACTCAGACATATACATATATACACATGTACATTATTCATACTGTCTGCCCTTATTCGTTCCCGTCGCCACCCCGCCACACATGAAATGACAGCCACCTCCCCCCGCATGTGCGCGAGGTAGCGCTAGGAAAAGACAACGAAGGCCGCATTCGTTCACACAAAGTCTCTTGCTGTCATGTATAATGCACCGAAACCACAGCTCCCTTTCCACATCCAGGCCCCACAAAACTTTCCATGGTTTACCCCAAACGCTTCACATGCCCTGGTTCAATCCATTGACAGCACGTCGACCCCGGTATACCACATCGTTCCAATTCACTCTATTCCTTGCACGCCTTTCTCCCTCCTGCATGTTCAGGCCCCGATCACTCAAAATCTTTTTCACTCCATCTTTCCACCTCCAATTTGGTCTCCCACTTCTCCTCGTTCCCTCCACCTCTGTCACGTATATCCTCTTTGTCAATCTTTCCTCACTCATTCTCTCCATATGACCAAAACATTTCAACACACCGTCTTCTTCTCTCTCAACCACACTCTTTTTATTACCACACATCTCTCTTACCCTTTCATTACTTACTCGACCAAACCATCTCACACCTCATATTGTCCTCAAACATCTCATTTCCAACATATCCACCCTCCTCCGCACAATTCTATCTATAGCCCACGCCTCGCAACCATATAACGTTGTTGGAACCACCATTCCTTCAAACATACCCATTTTTGCTTTCCAAGATAACGTTCTCGACTTCCACACATTTTTCAACGTTCCCAGAACTTTCGCCCCCTCCCTCACCCTATGATTCACTTTCGCTTCCATGGTTCCATCCGCTGCCAAATCCACTCCCCATTATCATATATATATATATATATATATATATATATATATATATATATATATATATATATATATATATATATATATATGATACTGGAGTCGATAGTTTCTGTGTTGAATTTGTACCAGAAATACTGCTGTGCACCACAACACAGTACAGGAAGACGGGAAACTTAAGATTATCTCTGAGAGAGCCTATCACCCCGCCTTCTTTGTTTGTTATTTTCCACTGTACTGCCATGCACTCTCTCTGGACATGTCTAGTGAATTCCTATCTTTTTTGTCAGTTTTATATTTCTCTAACTCCAACAATATCTAGTGCGTTTTTCCCTATATGATCATTACAATTCCAGCGCTTTACCACTTACTACTAATATACCTGAGCTTGTATACATTACTCATAGTATGACATTACCATCACCTAACTCTTGATTCCTGACCGTTCTGCAGTGCAGGTGAGCGTGTTCCACCCATCTTGCCTAATTGTGTACTCCCCATTCTTTGCTCTCTCTCTCTCTCTCTCTCTCTCTCTCTCTCTCTCTCTCTCTCTCTCTCTCTCTCTCTCTCTCTCTCTCTCTCTCTCTCTCTCTCTCTCTCTCTCTCTCTCTCTCTCTCTCTCTCTCTCTCTCTCTCTCTCTCTCTCTCTCTCTCTCTCTCTCTCTCTCTCTCTCTCTCTCTCTCTCTCTCTCTCTCTCTCTCTCTCTCTCTCTCTCTCTCTCTCTCTCTCTCTCTCTCTCTCTCTCTCTCTCTCTCTCTCTCTCTCTCTCTCTCTCTCTCTCTCTCTCTCTCTCTCTCTCTCTCTCTCTCTCTCTCTCTCTCTCTCTCTCTCTCTCTCTCTCTCTCTCTCTCTCTCTCTCTCTCTCTCTCTCTCTCTCTCTCTCTCTCTCTCTCTCTCTCTCTCTCTCTCTCTCTCTCTCTCTCTCTCTCTCTCTCTCTCTCTCTCTCTCTCTCTCTCTCTCTCTCTCTCTCTCTCTCTCTCTCTCTCTCTCTCTCTCTCTCTCTCTCTCTCTCTCTCTCTCTCTCTCTCTCTCTCTCTCTCTCTCTCTCTCTCTCTCTCTCTCTCTCTCTCTCTCTCTCTCTCTCTCTCTCTCTCTCTCTCTCTCTCTCTCTCTCTCTCTCTCTCTCTCTCTCTCTCTCTCTCTCTCTCTCTCTCTCTCTCTCTCTCTCTCTCTCTCTCTCTCTCTCTCTCTCTCTCTCTCTCTCTCTCTCTCTCTCTCTCTCTCTCTCTCTCTCTCTCTCTCTCTCTCTCTCTCTCTCTCTCTCTCTCTCTCTCTCTCTCTCTCTCTCTCTCTCTCTCTCTCTCTCTCTCTCTCTCTCTCTCTCTCTCTCTCTCTCTCTCTCTCTCTCTCTCTCTCTTCTCTCTCTCTCTCTCTCTCTCTCTCTCTCTCTCTCGTTTCATGAACATCCCAATGAATCCGAACTTATTCTTTGAGCTTCTCATCTTGATTGAGCTCCTGCCGGCTGGATAACTCCAAATGAAGCAGTCACACTCGGCCATCCTCTCGCGTCTTAATGATATCCACTGATTCTTCTTCTTTCTGTTATCACGGAAAATGCATCTGGAAATTCCATAGCCTCGGGCAATCCTTTGATGAGCATTTATTCTATCTTTTCCCTTTCTTCTTCATGTGAAGCACAGTATGATCTCCCCAGACCAAAGATGTTCCGTGATTTACGTCTTTCAGCCTGACGCTTGGATGTTCTTTCTAATTTTGGTGCCTGCCACCTCCTCAACTAGATCTTCCAGTACTGGACTGTCAACCTCCATGTAACCCGTCAACAAGCACGGATCCAGTGAGCTCTGTACTTAACCTTTCATCAACCAAACCATAACCTTCCTTCATGGCTCCATCTCCAACACTGCAAATTATTCTCTCCGGAGTTTCACTTATATTTCTGTGGATCTTTGTTCGTGCGTCCTCAAGTCTGTGTTTCATTACGTCATCCTTCATGCCTCGCCTCTGTTAACACGCCCCCTACCTTGCTCCTGGTCTACTTCTTACCCACTGTTTTGAATAGATTCGGTTTGTGTTATAATAACCTGCTCTAGTTGAACAGCTTCTATGATAACTAGCAAAAAAGTGACTCTTTTGTCTTTCAATGAATTCATATTCTTTCCTCTGGCTATTTACCTACTGAATCCTCTCATCTAATTTCAATCTACGGTCACGCCTATTAACATTATATTTCAAATAATCAAAGTACCTCTCTCATCTTATGACACCTTTCATGATCTTTTATGTGATTCTTCAATTACTTTACTTCCTCCTCTACTTGTTCTAACTCCTTTTGTAAATAGCTTTAAAGAATATCTCCAAACTTTTGTTCTTTGGGGCTTCATTCATTCCTTACTACAGACTATGACCTCGTTCATAATGTTGAAGTTGGAGGAAAGTTTGGTCCAAGTGATCACCAACAAATCACTTTTGAGGTCGCTTTCAACACGACAAGTAATGTTGGTCAATTCCAGAGTCGCAAAAATAGACCTGATCTTAAACTTGCTCCTCGTGGTTTCACTGGACGATCTATGGATGTGGTTGAGTGTCTGGTTATAAGGTAGCGGAGGCGCTTAGCTACTTGATGATATTCTTCTACAGTGTTAGTGGGGTTGGTAGGAATGCTGGGAGGGAGCTGATGGTGAGTTGTGGTAATCGTTGGTAAATATTGGAAAAGTGGTTGTTGATTTGGTGTGCGTCCTCATCATTGCCAAGTTGGTCTACACAGGGGAGGGCCTTAGCTTATCACAGCCAGTTAGTTCTTTCATTCTATCATACCACTGACCGATGATGACCTGCTTAAACTGCTGCACCTTGTTTAGGTGATGAGCATTCCTCGAGGCTCGTACTTCGCGTTGCTCTTTGTTGCGAAGTCGCTTGCAGAGGTCGTTGTTACGACTGTTGAACGCTCGATCTCACCGTCGTATAAGTCGCTTAATGCGGTGTGTGATCCAGAGAGCGTCGGCCTGGTGTAGTGTTACCGTCTTCTGGGGAAACATGTGTTGGTAAGCCTGGCTGCAGGTTGCATGATAATACTCCCACATAAATTCAACAACATCTTCACTGGTCACTGGTGATGACGTGTTACGCACCTAACCGAAATTTCGGTTTGCTGAGACAGTAATTGGCCGGTAAGTGTTGGTGTCTGTCCTCTTGTGTTGGAATCTGGTTGTGTTGGGTGGAGGGCACATCATTGATAAACAAGTACTGCGTCCGAGCTGTCAGTAGGAATCAGGTCAAGAGATTTTGCCCAGCGTGGGAGACTGAACAGTCTGAGATTGATATAGTTGTTCGTGGAGGATGATGGTGTTTATCTCACTGAAAATCCTCACATATCACCAACCTGGAAGAAGGGTACCTCGTCCTGAGCGTGACGTCAGAGGTGGAGGTAACATGTTCTACAAGTGCCTTCCCAGCCGGTGCGCACGACGGGTGGTTGACCACGTAGTAAATGATGATGTCAGTCTGGCGTGGGTGCAATGTGGGCGACACCACAACCCAGTAATACTAGCAGACCGTCAGGCACGTTAACTGTCAGCTGGGCTGGACGTGAGCCTTTATGACAAGAGAATGCCACACTTCCCACATGCCTTGATGAACGAGGGTGGGAGAAGAGAAGGTCGTCACTTATACTACAAATTTCTGGAGTAATCTGCCAGGCCTCTGTTATTATTATGACCTGGCTGTGACCTGACCTGGTGGTGTCAGCCAGCTCTTCTGTTTTGTTGGGCAGGGAAGTGATATTCGACAGTAGTAAGGTTCGGAAGGTGTACCACTTCCTTCAAACTTCAAAACATATTTAATTTGAGATGGTTTGCGTCGCCTTCTCTTAGTAATTGATTGTGTGTTTATGTGTGTGTGTGTGTGTGTGTGTGTGTGTGTGTGTGTGTGTGTGTGTGTGTCTGTGTGTGTGTGTGTGTCTGTGTGTCTGTCTGTCTGTGTGTGTGTGTGTGTGTGTGTGTGTGTGTGTGTGTGTGTGTGTCTGTGGGTGTGTGTGTCTGTGTGTGTGTGTGTGTGTGTGTGTGTGTGTGTGTGTGTGTGTGTGTGCATGTGTGTGTGTGTGTGTGTGTGTGTGTGTGTGTGTATGTGTGTGTGTGTGTGTGTGTGTGTGTGTGTGTGTGTGTGTGTGTGTGTTTGTGTGTGTGTATGTGTGTGTGTGTGTGTGTGTGTGTATGTGTGTGTGTGTGTGTGTGTGTGTGTGTGTGTGTGTGTGTGTGTGTGTGTGTGTGTGTGTGTGTGTGTGTGTGTGTGTGTGTGTGTGTGTGTGTGTGTGTGCATGTGTGTGTGTGTGTGTGTGTGTGGTGATACATAACTCTGCTCTTCATCATCCTCCAGGTGTGTTGTTCCTCCTACTGATGCTGTACGGTTGGGGCAGCATCCCGATGGCATACGTCTTCAGCTTCCCCTTCCACTCCGCTGCCTCGGGGTTTGCAGTCCTGGCGCTCGTAAACATTGTTGCAGGTAAGACTCACTACATTCTTTATGATTTTGTGTATAGTGAATGTAAATGATCATAGAATCATCTTCAGTACTTGAAGAAACAACGAAAAGTGTGAATATATATATATATTTTTTTTTATTATACTTTGTCGCTGTCTCCCGCGTTTGCGAGGTAGCGCAAGGAAACAGACGAAAGAAATGGCCCAACCCACCCCCATACACATGTATATACATACGTCCACACACGCAAATATACATACCTACACAGCTTTCCATGGCTTACCCCAGACGCTTCACATGCCTTGATTCAATCCACTGACAGCACGTCAACCCCGGTATACCACATCGCTCCAATTCACTCTATTCCTTGCCCTCCTTTCACCCTCCTGCATGTTCAGGCCCCGATCACACAAAATCTTTTTCACTCCATCTTTCCACCTCCAATTTGGTCTCCCTCTTCTCCTCGTTCCCTCCACCTCCGACACATATATCCTCTTGGTCAATCTTTCCTCACTCATTCTCTCCATGTGCCCAAACCACTTCAAAACACCCTCTTCTGCTCTCTCAACCACGCTCTTTTTATTTCCACACATCTCTCTTACCCTTACGTTACTCACTCGATCAAACCACCTCACACCACACATTGTCCTCAAACATCTCATTTCCAGCACATCCATCCTCCTGCGCACAACTCTATCCATAGCCCACGCCTCGCAACCATACAACATTGTTGGAACCACTATTCCTTCAAACATACCCATTTTTGCTTTCCGGGATAATGTTCTCGACTTCCACACATTCTTCAAGGCCCCCAGAATTTTCGCCCCCTCCCCCACCCTATGATCCACTTCCGCTTCCATTGTTCCATCCGCTGCCAGATCCACTCCCAGATATCTAAAACACTTCACTTCCTCCAGTTTTTCTCCATTCAAACTCACCTCCCAATTGACTTGACCCTCAACCCTACTGTACCTAATAACCTTGCTCTTATTCACATTTACTCTTAACTTTCTTCTTCCACACACTTTACCAGACTCAGTCACCAGCTTCTGCAGTTTCTCACATCAATCAGCCACCAGCGCTGTATCATCAGCGAACAACAACTGACTCACTTCCCAAGCTCTCTCATCCCCAACAGACTTCATACTTGCCCCTCTTTCCAAAACTCTTGCATTTACCTCCCTAACAACCCCATCCATAAACAAATTAAACAACCATGGAGACATCACACACCCCTGCCGCAAACCTACATTCACTGAGAACCAATCACTTTCCTCTCTTCCTACACGTACACATGCCTTACATCCTCGATAAAAACTTTTCACTGCTTCTAACAACTTGCCTCCCACACCATATATTCTTAATACCTTCCACAGAGCATCTCTATCAACTCTATCATATGCCTTCTCCAGATCCATAAATGCTACATACAAATCAATTTGCTTTTCTAAGTATTTCTCATATACATTCTTCAAAGCAAACACCTGATCCACACATCCTCTACCACTTCTGAAACCACATTGCTCTTCCCCAATCTGATGCTCTGTACATGCCTTCACCCTCTCAATCAATACCCTCCTATATAATTTACCAGGAATACTCAACAAACTTATACCTCTGAAATTTGAGCACTCACTCTTATCCCCTTTGCCTTTGTACAGTGGCACTATCCACGCATTCCGCCAATCCTCAGGCACCTCACCATGAGTCATACATACATTAAATAACCTTACCAACCAGTCAATAATACAGTCACCCCCTTTTTTAATTAATTCCACTGCAATACCATCCAAACCTGCTGCCTTGCCGGCTTTCATCTTCCGCAAAGCTTTTGCTACCTCTTTTCTGTTTACCAAATCATTTTCCCTAACCCTCTCACTTTGCACACCACCTCGACCAAAACACCCTATATCTGCCACTCAATCATCAAACACATTCAACAAACCTTCAAAATACTCACTCCATCTCTTTCTCACATCACCACTACTTGTTATCACCTCCCCATTTGCGCCCTTCACTGAAGTTCCCATATGCTCCCTTGTCTTACGCACTTTATTTACCTCCTTCCGGAACATCTTTTTATTCTCCCTAAAATTTAATGATACTCTCTCACCCCAACTCTCATTTGCCCTCTTTTTCACCTCTTGCACCTTTCTCTTGACCTCCTGTCTCTTTCTTTTATACATCTCCCACTCAACTGCATTTTTTCCCTGCAAAAATCGTCCAAATGCCTCTCTCTTCTCTTTCACTAATAATCTTACTTCTTCATCCCACCACTCACTACCCTTTCTAATCAACCCACCTCCCACTCTTCTCATGCCACAAGCATCTTTTGCGCAATCCATCACTGATTCCCTAAATACATCCCATTCCTCCCCCACTCCCCTTACTTCCATTGTTCTCACCTTTTTCCATTCTGTCTCTCCTGGTACTTCCTCACACAAGTCTCCTTCCCAAGCTCACTTACTCTCACCACCCTCTTCACCCTAACATTCACTCCTCTTTTCTGAAAACCCATACAAATCTTCACCTTAGCCTCCACAAGATAATGATCAGACATCCCTCCAGTTGCACCTCTCAGCACATTGACATCCAAAAGTCTCTTTCGCACGCCTGTCAATTAACACGTAATCCAATAACGCTCTCTAGCCATCTCTCCTACTTACATACGTATACTTATGTATATCTCGCTTTTTAAACCAGGTATTCCCAATCACCAGTCCTTTTTCAGCGCATAAATCTACAAGCTCTTCACCATTTCCATTTACAACACTGAACACCCCATGTATACCAATTATTCCCTCAACTGCCACATTGCTCACCTTTGCATTCAAATCACCCATCACTATAACCCGGTCTCGTGCATCAAAACCACTAACACACTGATTCAGCTGCTCCCAAAACACTTGCCTCTCATGATCTTTCTTCTCATGCCCAGGTGCATATGCACCAATAATCACCCATCTCTCTCCATCAACTTTCAGTTTTACCCATACTAATCGAGAATTTACTTTCTTACATTCTATCACATACTCACACAACTCCTGTTTCAGGGGTACTGCTACTCCTTCCCTTGATCTTGTCCTCTCACTAACCCCTGACTTTACTCCCAAGACATTCCCAAACCACTCTTCCCCTTTACTCTTGAGCTTCGTTTCACTCAGAGCCAAAACATCCAGGTTCCTTTCCTCAAATATACTACCTATCTCTCCTTTTTTCACATCTTGGTTACATCCACACACATTTAGACACCCCAGTCTGAGCCTTCGAGGAGGATGAGCACTCCCCGCGTGACTCCTTCTTCTGTTTCCCATTTTAGAAAGTTAAAAAATACAAGGAGGGGAGGATTTCTGGCCCCCCTTCTCCCGTCCCCTCTAGTCGCATTCTACGACACGCGAGGAATGCGTGGGAAGTATTCTTTCACCACTATCCCCAGGGATAATATACATATATGCAGTGAAAAGTTTTATCGAGGATGTAAGGCATGTGTACGTGTAGGAAGAGAGGAAAGTGATTGGTTATCAGTGAATGTAGGTTTGCGGCAAGGTGTGTGATGTCTCCATGGTTGTTTAATCTGTTAATGGATGGGGTTGTTAGGGAGGTGAATGCAAGACTTTCGGAAAGAGGGGCAAGTATGAAGTCTGTTGTGGATGAGAGAGCTTGGGAAGTGAGTCAGTTGTTGTTCACTGATGATACAGCGCTGGTGGCTGATTCATGTGAGAAACTGCAGAAGCTGGTGACTGAGTTTGGTAAAGTGTGTGAAAGAAGAAAATTAAGAGTAAATGTGAATAAGAGCAAGGTTATTAGGTACAGTGGGGTTGAGGGTCAAGTCAAATGGGAGGTAAGTTTGAATGGAGAAAAACTGGAGGAAGTAAAGTGTTTTAGATATCTGGGAGTGGATCTGGCAGCGGATGGAAACATGGAAGCGGAAGTGGATCATAGGGTGGGGGAGGGGGCGAAAATCCTGGGAGCCTTGAAGAATGTGTGGAAGTCGAGAACATTATCTCGGAAAGCAAAAATGGGTATGTTTGAAGGAATAGTGGTTCCAACAATTTTGTATGGTTGCGAGGCGTGGGCTATGGATAGAGTTGTGCGCAGGAGGGTGGATGTGCTGGAAATGAGATGTTTGAGGACAATATGTGGTGTGAGGTGGTTTGATCGAGTAAGTAATGTAAGGGTAAGAGAGATGTGTGGAAATAAAAAGAGTGTGGTTGAGAGAGCAGAAGAGGGTGTTTTGAAATGGTTTGGTCACATGGAGAGAATGAGTGAGGAAAGATTGACCAAGAGGATATATGTGTCAGAGGTGGAGGGAACGAGGAGAAGTGGGAGACCAAATTGGAGGTGGAAAGATGGAGTGAAAAAGATTTTGAGTGATCGGGGCCTGAACATGCAGGAGGGTGAAAGGCGTGCAAGGAATAGAGTGAATTGGAACGATGTGGTATACCGGGGTCGACGTGCTGTCAATGGATTGAACCAGGGCATTTGAAGCGTCTGGGGTAAACCATGGAAAGTTGTGTGGGGCCTGGATGTGGAAAGGGAGCTGTGGTTTCGGTGCATTATTATATGACAGCTAGAGACTGATTGTGAACGAATGGGGCCTTTGGTGTCTTTTCCTAGCGCTACCTCGCACACATGAGGGGGGGAGGGGGTTGTTATTCCATGTGTGGCGAGGTGGCGATGGGAACGAATAAAGGCAGACAGTATGAATTATGTACATCTGTATATATGTATATGTCTGTGTGTGTATATATATGTGTATATTGAGATGTATAGGTATGTATATTTGCGTGTATGGACGTGTATGTATATACATGTGTATGTGGGCGGGTTGGGCCATTCTTTCGTCTGTTTCCTTGCGCTACCTCGCTAACGCGGGAGGCAGCGACAAAGCAAAATAAAATGAATAAATAAATAAATATATATATATATATATATATATATATATATATATATATATATATATATATATATATATATATGTGTGTGTGTGTATATATATATATGTGTATATATATATATATATATATATATATATATATATATATATATATATATATATATATATATATATATATATATATATTTTTTTTTTTTTTTCTTTTTTTTTTGCTTTGTCGCTGTCTCCCGCGTTTGCGAGGTAGCGCAAGGAAACAGACGAAAGAAATGGCCCAACCCACCCCCATACACATGTATACACATACACGTCCACACACGCAAATATACATACCTACACAGCTTTCCATGGTTTACCCCAGACGCTTCACATGCCCTGATTCAGTCCACTGACAGCACGTCAACCCCGGTATACCACATCGATCCAATTCACTATATATATATATATATATATATATATATATATATATATATATATATATATATATATATATATATATATATATATATATATATATATACACATATATATATATACACACACACACATATATATATATATATATATATATATATATATATATATATATATATATATATATATATATATATATATATATATATATTTTTTTTTTTTTTTATACTTTGTCGCTGCCTCCCGCGTTTGCGAGGTAGCGCAAGGAAACAGACGAAAGAAATGGCCCCACCCCCCCCCCCCCCCCATACACATGTACATACACACGTCCACACACGCAAATATACATACCTACACAGCTTTCCATGGTTTACCCCAGACGCTTCACATGCCTTGATTCAATCCACTGACAGCACGTCAACCCCGGTATACCACATCGCTCCAATTCACTCTATTCCTTGCCCTCCTTTCACCCTCCTGCATGTTCAGGCCCCGATCACACAAAATCTTTTTCACTCCATCTTTCCACCTCCAATTTGGTCTCCCTCTTCTCCTCGTTCCCTCCACCTCCGACACATATATCCTCTTGGTCAATCTTTCCTCACTCATTCTCTCCATGTGCCCAAACCATTTCAAAACACCCTCTTCTGCTCTCTCAACCACGCTCTTTTTATTTCCACACATCTCTCTTACCCTTACGTTACTTACTCGATCAAACCACCTCACACCACACATTGTCCTCAAACATCTCATTTCCAGCACATCCATCCTCCTGCGCACAACTCTATCCATAGCCCACGCCTCGCAACCATACAACATTGTTGGAACCACTATTCCTTCAAACATACCCATTTTTGCTTTTCGAGATAATGTTCTCGACTTCCACACATTTTTCAAGGCTCCCAAAATTTTCGCCCCCTCCCCCACCCTATGATCCACTTCCGCTTCCATGGTTCCATCCGCTGCCAGATCCACTCCCAGATATCTAAAACACTTCACTTCCTCCAGTTTTTCTCCATTCAAACTCACCTCCCAATTGACTTGACCCTCAACCCTACTGTACCTAATAACCTTGCTCTTATTCACATTTACTCTTAACTTTCTTCTTCCACACACTTTACCAAACTCAGTCACCAGCTTCTGCAGTTTCTCACATGAATCAGCCACCAGCGCTGTATCATCAGCGAACAACAACTGACTCACTTCCCAAGCTCTCTCATCCCCAACAGACTTCATACTTGCCCCTCTTTCCAGGACTCTTGCATTTACCTCCCTAACAACCCCATCCATAAACAAATTAAACAACCATGGAGACATCACACACCCCTGCCGCAAACCTACATTCACTGAGAACCAATCACTTTCCTCTCTTCCTACACGTACACATGCCTTACATCCTCGATAAAAACTTTTCACTGCTTCTAACAACTTTCCTCCCACACCATATATTCTTAATACCTTCCACAGAGCATCTCTATCAACTCTATCATATGCCTTCTCCAGATCCATAAATGCTACATACAAATCCATTTGCTTTTCTAAGTATTTCTCACATACATTCTTCAAAGCAAACACCTGATCCACACATCCTCTACCACTTCTGAAACCGCACTGCTCTTCCCCAATCTGATGCTCTGTACATATATATATATATATATATATATATATATATATATATATATATATATATATATATATGTATTTTTATTTTTTTCAAACTATTCGCCATTTCCCGCGTTAGCAAGGTAGCGTTAAGAACAGGGGACTGGACCTTTGAGGGAATATCCTCACCTGGCCCCCTTCTCTGTTCCTTCTTTTGGAAAATTAAAAAAAAACGAGAGGGGAGGATTTCCAGCCCCCCGCTCCCTCCCCTTTAAGTCGCCTTCTACGACACGCAGGGAATACGTGGGAAGTATTCTTTCTCCCCTATCCCCAGGGGTAATATATATATATATATATATATATATATATATATATATATATATATATATATATATATATATATATATATATATATATATATATATATATATTCCCTGCGTGTCGTAGAAGGCGACTAAAAGGGGAGGAAGCGGGGGGCTGGAAATCCTCCCCTCTCTTTTTTTTTAATTTTCCAAAAGAAGGAATAGAGGGGGCCAGGTGAGGATATTTTAAAAAAGGCCCAGTCCTCTGTTCTTAACGCTACCTCGCTAACGCGGGAAATGGCGAATAGTTTGAAAGAAAGAGAAAATGTATATATATATATATATATATATATATATATATATATATATATATATATATATATATATATATATATATATATATATATATATTATCACTTGGGATAGGGGAGAAGGAATACTTCCCACGTATTCCCTGCGTGTCGTAGAAGGCGACTAAAAGGGGAGGGAGCGGGTGGCTGGAAATCCTCCCCTCTCGTTTTTTTTTTTTTTTTTAATTTTTCAAAAGAAGGAACAGAGAAGGGGGCCAGGTGAGGATTTTCCCTCTAAGGCCCAGTCCTCTGTTCTTAACGCTACCTCGCAAACGCGGGAAATGGCGAATCGTATGAAAAAAAAAAATATATATATATATATATATATATGTATGTATGTGTATATATATATATATATATATATATATATATATATATATATATATATATATATATATATATATATATATATATATATTATACTTAATCGCTGTTTCCCGCGTCAGCGAGATAGCATCAGGAAACAGACGAAGGATGGCCCATCCACTCATATACATAAATATATATTTACAGAAACGCCCATACTTGCACATATACATACATATACTTATCAACACCAACATACATATACATACGCAGACATATACATATGTACACATGTACATATTCATACTTGCTTGCCTTCATCCATTTCTGTCGCTATCCCGCCACACAGGAAAGAGCATTCTCCACCCTCCCCCCCCCCACCCCCGTCAGCGAGGTAGCGCCAGGAAAAGAAAAAAAAAAGACCACATTCGCTCGCACTTTGTCTCTGGCTGTCATGTGGAATGCACCGAAACCACGGCTCCCTGTCCACATCCAGGCCCCTAAGACCTTTCCATGGTGTACCCGAGACGCTTCACATGGCCCGGTTCAGTACACTGACAGCACGTCGACCCCGGTGTACCACATCATTCCAATTCACTCTATTCCTTGCGCGTCTTTCACCCTCCTGTATGTTCAGGCCGCGATCCCTCAAAATCTTTTTCACTCCGTCCTTCCACCTCCAATTTGGTCTCCCACTTCTCCTCGTTCCCACTCTGACACATATATCTTCTTTGTCGATAGTTCCTCACTCATTCTCTCCATGTGACCGAGCCATTGCAACACAACCTTTTTTGCTCTCTCATCTACACTCTTTTTATTACCACACATCTTTCTTACCCTTTCATTACTTACTCAATCAAACCACCTCACACCACATATTGTCCTCAAATATTTCATTTCCAACACTTCCACCTTCCTCCGTAAAACCCTATCTGTAGCCCACGCCTCGCAACCATACAACATTGTTGGAACTGCTATTCCTTCAAACATACCCATTTTTGCTCTCCGAGATAACGTTCTCTCCTACCACACATTCTTCATCGCTCCCAGAACCATCGCCCCCTCCCCGACCCTGTGACTCACTTCCGCTTCCATGATTCCATCCACTGCCAGATATCTATGACGCTTCAATTCTTCCAATTTTTCTCCATTCTAACTTAGATCCCAGTTAACATGTCCCTTAACCGTACTGAACCTAATAATCTTGCTCTTATTCACATTTACTCTCAACTTCTTCCTTTCACACACTTTTCCAAATTCAGTCACCAACCTCTGCAATTTCTCACCCGAATCAGCCACCAGAGCTGTATCATCAGCAGACAACAACTGAAGTTGTTGTTGAACGGTAATGGTTTTCTTATCAAAAGTTTGTCGTCTTTATCTCCTTCATTGCCATATATGTATAGACTTATCAAAACACATATACCAATTTTTCCAGCAAGATCTATAGGGAGTTCAGTAAGCTCCATCACATAGAAATTGTCAAAGTATTTAGTTTCTTTTCTAAGCCCATTAGTGGATAAGGTATCAAATTCTTATATCATGAACAATGTAGATTTAGTTAACAAGCTTAACAATATCAGCTTAACAGTATCAATGTTAATTTCAATTTCTGTAGCTTTGATGTTTCCTCTCTGTTCACTAAAGTTCCAGTTGATGACCTTTTAGAATATTTTTTTATGTCTTGTATGATATTCATTTACCTGTTCCAAAGTCCGTTTTTATTAAACTTATGAAGCTGTGTATAAAAGACTGTGTATTTCAATTCAATGGAGAATATTTTGCTCAAAAATTTTATATGGCAATGGGATACCCTCTTTCACCTATATTAAGTAATCTTTATATGGAGTCTTTCTAAACAAAATTATCAAAGGATATCTTACCTTTTAATGCAATTTGGTTTAGGTATATATATGATGTTCTTTGTGTCTGGCCAACAAATGAAAATTTACAAACGTTTCTCTCCTTACTTAACAATTTATTACCTTCCACCAAATTTACTGAAAATATGAAAATAATGGTATGTTACCATTTTTAAATTGCATGATCCATAGGGATATAAACAAGTTTAAGTTTAGCATATACAGAAAACCTACCATTGTATGCTCATTATTACTCAGCTTAACATGACAAAGTTAAATTATCATCATTCCAATCTATGTTCCTTAGGGCATTACGTATTTGCGGTCTAGAGTTTATTGATGATGAGTTTGAGAAGATATATTCCATCGGATCCAAGTTAAAGTATCCTAGATCTTTCATTGATAAATCCCCTATTTTAGGAAAGGAATCATTTTATAGAGTTGAGCACAAACCTTCCATTGACACCAAGAATCTTTTAGTTCTCCCTTTTGATAATAATTTTACTTTACTTCCCATGTTGCTAAAATCCATTAATGTAAATATTGCCCTCCGCAACAATAATATTTTGATCAGGAATTCGCCAGAAAGTTCTGCTGGATGCATCCGTAAAGTGCCATGTAGATGTTGTGCTAGGTTTTATGTTGGGCAGACTGGTAAGGATCTTTCTGTTAGACTTAAGCAACATAAATATAGTATAACTATGATCATTGTATTGGCTGGAGTAATGCCATCTCAGTTATTAACTTCAACTCCAACACCACAAATATATCATTGAATCTTCTATAATCAAATACACAAAGAATTATAGCCTTAGTATTAGTGAAGATCAATACAAATTGGATAGCTTTATTGTTGAAAAAAAATTGTAAACAATTCCCCTTCTTGTCCGCATAATAAGTTTATGATAAGCTCTTTGTCAGTCTTGAACGCACTCGACCTCCATTAGGACTGTCACATGTTTACCGAATGGTGTCCTAGCTACGTCTCTTCGTTGTATATCTACTGACTGATATATTTCTTTCTTGTGTCTCCCCTGATGATGTGATTATTACACGAAAGTGCACTTTGGAACTTATCGTATTTCATTTCTCCGTGGTCTCATAGGAATATATATATATATATATATATATATATATATATATATATATATATATATATATATATATATATATATATATATATATATGCAATTTGGTTTACCAAATGGCGTCCTAGCTTCGTCTCTTCGATGTATATCAACTGACTTATATTTCTCTCTTGTGTCTCCCCTGATGATGCGATTATTACACGAAAGTGCACTTGGGAACTTATCGTGTTTCATTTTTGCCTTGGACTCAGGAATATCTTGATCACGCGCAAAACTGTGATCCTTTCCAATATATATATATATATATATATATATATATATATATATATATATATATATATATATATATATATATATTCATCATTTTTTATTTTCATTTTGCTTTGTCGCTGTCTCCCGCGTTTGCGAGGTAGCGCATATATATATATATATATATATATATATATATATATATATATATATATATATATATATATATATATATATATATATATATATATATATAATACTATATATATATATAATACTATAAACATCCTGTTTGTCAGCCTATCTTAATTTATTCTCTCCATATGTCCAAAACATTTCAACACACCTCTTCAGCTCTCTCAACCACACTCTATATTTCCACACATCTCTCTTACCCTTCCATTACTTACTCGATCGAACCACCTCGCTCCACATATTGTCCTCAAGCATTTCACTACCAACACATCCACCCTCATCCGCACAGTCTTATCCATAACTCACGCCTCGCATCCATATGATATGACTATACCTTCAAACATACCTATTTTTCGCCCTTCAAGATAACTCTCTTTCCATGCATTCTTCAGCGCCTCCAGAACTTTGCCCCCACACCCACCCTATGACTCACTTCAACTTCCATAGCTCCATTCGCTGCCATATCCATTCCCAGATATCTAAACACTTCACTTCCAAGTTTTCTCCATCTAACTCACATCCCCAATTAACCTGTTTATCGACCTTGTTAAACCAAATAACCTTATTCTATTCACATTTATTCTCAACTTTCTCTTTTCACTCAGTCTTCCAAGTTCAGGCACCAATTTCTGTAGTTTCTAACTTGAATTACTCACCAGTGCTCTATCATCAGCAAACAACAACTGAATCGCTCCCTGGGCTCTCTCATCCCTCACAGACAGCATACTTGCCTCTCTTTCCAATATTCCCGCATTTACCTTCATCACCATGGTGACTTCACATACTCCCGCCGCATAACAACCTTAGCTTGGAACCATTTACTCTCCTCTCCTACACGTACACATTCCTTACACCCTTGATACATGTAATGTAACTAATAATAAGTATATATATATAT
The DNA here is from genome assembly GCF_036320965.1 of Panulirus ornatus. NCBI lineage: Eukaryota > Metazoa > Arthropoda > Malacostraca > Decapoda > Palinuridae > Panulirus > Panulirus ornatus. Next base: position 26,293,118 of record NC_092242.1, on the reverse strand, counting down.
ATATATATATATATATATATATATATATATATATATATATTTTTTTTTTTCATACGATTCGCCACTTCCCGCACCTGCGAGGTAGCGCCAAGAACAGAGGACTGGGCCCCAGAGGGAAAATCCTCACCCGGCCCCCCTCTCCGTTCCTTCTTTTGGAAAATTAAAAAAAAAAAACGAGAGGGGAGGATTTCCAGCCACCCGCTCCCTCCCCTTTTAGTCGCCTTCTACGACACGCAGGGAATACGTGGGAAGTATTCTTTCTCCCCTATCCCCAGGGATAATATATATATATATATATATATATATATATATATATATATATATATATATATATATATATATATATATATATATTTTTATACTTTGTCGCTGTCTCCCGCGTTTGCGAGGTAGCGCAAGGAAACAGACGAAAGAAATGGCCCAACCCCCCCCCCCCCATACACATGTATATACATACGTCCACACACGCAAATATACATACCTACACAGCTTTCCATGGTTTACCCCAGACGCTTCACATGCCTTGATTCAATCCACTGACAGCACGTCAACCCCGGTATACCACATCGCTCCAATTCACTCTATTCCTTGCCCTCCTTTCACCCTCCTGCATGTTCAGGCCCCGATCACACAAAATCTTTTTCACTCCATCTTTCCACCTCCAATTTGGTCTCCCTCTTCTCCTTGCTCCCTCCACCTCCGACACATATATCCTCTTGGTCAATCTTTCCTCACTCATCCTCTCCATGTGCCCAAACCACTTCAAAACACCCTCTTCTGCTCTCTCAACCACGCTCTTTTTATTTCCACACATCTCTCTTACCCTTACGTTACTCACTCGATCAAACCACCTCACACCACACATTGTCGTCAAACATCTCATTTCCAGCACATCCATCCTCCTGCGCACAACTCTATCCATAGCCCACGCCTCGCAACCATACAACATTGTTGGAACCACTATTCCTTCAAACATACCCATTTTTGCTTTCCGAGATAATGTTCTCGACTTCCACACATTCTTCAAGGCCCCCAGAATTTTCGCCCCCTCCCCCACCCTATGATCCACTTCCGCTTCCATGGTTCCATCCGCTGCCAGATCCACTCCCAGATATCTAAAACACTTCACTTCCTCCAGTTTTTCTCCATTCAAACTCACCTCCCAATTGACTTGACCCTCAACCCTACTGTACCTAATAACCTTGCTCTTATTCACATTTACTCTTAACTTTCTTCTTCCACACACTTTTCCAAACTCAGTCACCAGCTTCTGCAGTTTCTCACATGAATCAGCCACCAGCGCTGTATCATCAGCGAACAACAACTGACTCACTTCCCAAGCTCTCTCATCCCCAACAGACTTCATACTTGCCCCTCTTTCCAAAACTCTTGCATTTACCTCCCTAACAACCCCATCCATAAACAAATTAAACAACCATGGAGACATCACACACCCCTGCCGCAAACCTACATTCACTGAGAACCAATCACTTTCCTCTCTTCCTACACGTACACATGCCTTACATCCTCGATAAAAACTTTTCACTGCTTCTAACAACTTTCCTCCCACACCATATATTCTTAATACCTTCCACAGAGCATCTCTATCAACTCTATCATATGCCTTCTCCAGATCCATAAATGCTACATACAAATCCATTTGCTTTTCTAAGTATTTCTCACATACATTCTTCAAAGCAAACACCTGATCCACACATCCTCTACCACTTCTGAAACCACACTGCTCTTCCCCAATCTGATGCTCTGTACATATATATATATATATATATATATATATATATATATATATATATATATATATATATATATATATATATATATATATATATATATATATATATATTCTATTCGGAGATGTGTTTAGGTTATCTTTGATACAATATATAGAACAGCAAATGACATCATTTCCATATTTACCTATCCATCTCCCGCTAATCTGTCTCTTAACATTGTATATCCAACACTGTTTCCTACTCTCTTTACAAGACGGTAACCCAGACAACACACGTCATACTTCTCACTCCTTCCTGGCTGCTACTTTCCCTTCCTCAGTGGTTCTGTGTCAAGTTCGTGGGTCATCTATGTCTTCTCCACCATCCTCAGGGCAGATCATGTCGACTGCGGTGTGGGCGCTCGACCTCTCCCAGCAACACAGCCTTATGGTCGCTAGCAATGTCCTCAACTGGATCTCCTCTTTCATCCCTACCTACCCAGCGTCCATGGTCAGTACTTCTTCACTAACGCTGCCATCATTAACCATGGTCAGTACTTCTTCACTAACGCTGCCATCATTAACCATGGTCAGTACTTCTTCACTAACACTGCCATCATCAACCATGGTCAGTACTCCCTCACTAACACTGCCATCATCAACCATGGTCAGTACTCCCTCACTAACACTGCCATCATTGACCATGGTCAGTACTCCCTCACTAACACTGCCATTATCAACCATGGTCAGCACTTCCTCACTAACACTGCCATCATCAACCATGGTCAGTACTTCCTCACTAACACTGCCATCATCAACCATGGTCAGTACTCCTTCACTAACACTGCCATCATCAACCATGGTCAGTACTCCTTCACTAACACTGCCATCATCAACCATGGTCAGCACTTCCTCACTAACGCTGCCATCATCAACCATGGTCAGTACTCCTTCACTAACACTGCCATCATCAACCATGGTCAGTACTCCTTCACTAACACTGCCATCATCAACCATGGTCAGTACTTCCTCACTAACGCTGCCATCATCAACCATGGTCAGTACTCCTTCACTAACACTGCCATCATCAACCATGGTCAGTACTCCTTCACTAACGCTGCCATCATCAACCATGGTCAGTACTCCTTCACTAACACTGTCATCATCAACCATGGTCAGTACTCCTTCACTAACACTGCCATCATCAACCATGGTCAGTACTCCTTCACTAACGCTGCCATCATCAACCATGGTCAGTACTCCTTCACTAACGCTGCCATCATCAACCATGGTCAGTACTCCTTCACTAACATTGCCATCATCAACCATGGTCAGTACTCATTCACTAACACTGTCATCATCAACCATGGTCAGTACTCCTTCACTAACACTGCCATCATCAACCATGGTCAGTACTCCTTCACTAACACTGTCATCATCAACCATGGTCAGTACTCCTTCACTAACGCTGCCATCATCAACCATGGTCAGTACTCCTTCACTAACGCTGCCATCATCAACCATGGTCAGTACTCCTTCACTAACGCTGCCATCATTAACCATGGTCAGTACTCCTTCACTAACACTGTCATCATCAACCATGGTCAGTACTCCTTCACTAACGCTGCCATCATCAACCATGGTCAGTACTCCTTCACTAACACTGTCATCATCAACCATGGTCAGTACTCCTTCACTAACACTGCCATCATCAACCATGGTCAGTACTCCTTCACTAACGCTGTCATCATCAACCATGGTCAGTACTCCTTCACTAACGCTGCCATCATCAACCATGGTCAGTACTCCTTCACTAACATTGCCATCATCAACCATGGTCAGTACTCATTCACTAACACTGTCATCATCAACCATGGTCAGTACTCCTTCACTAACACTGCCATCATCAACCATGGTCAGTACTCCTTCACTAACACTGTCATCATCAACCATGGTCAGTACTCCTTCACTAACGCTGCCATCATCAACCATGGTCAGTACTCCTTCACTAACGCTGCCATCATCAACCATGGTCAGTACTCCTTCACTAACACTGCCATTATCAACCATGGTCAGTACTCCTTCACTAACGCTGCTATCATCAACCATGGTCAGTACTCCCTCACTAACACTGCCATTATCAACCATGGTCAGTACTCCTTCACTAACACTGCCATCATCAACCATGGTCAGTACTCCTTCACTAACACTGTCATCATGAACCATGGTCAGTACTCCCTCACTAACACAGCCACCACCAACCATGGTCAGTACTCATTTACAGACACTGCTGTCACTATCCATGGTCAGTACACCCATCGTCAGCCCTTCCTCTCTACCATTGTCATCACTAGCCACGGCCGCACACCCATGATCAGTACTTCCTCACTGCCACTGTCACCACTATACATCCTTCATTTTCAAAGGTCACTGCACCCCGAGGTTAGTACTTGATAATGGTATGTATATTCCATTTACAGACTGTGCATAACATATTTACAGACTGTGCATAACATATTTACAGACTGTGCATAACATATTTACAGACTGGGCATAACATATTTACAGACTGGGCATAACATATTTCTTCTATTTTGGTAACTTGACTGTAAAAGTTATCATCGAGTGTCTATAAATGAATGAAACTAAAAGAAAAACTCTCTGGTTGCACTTACATGTTAGGATTATTATTCTGTTTTATGAGGAGGTGGTTAGTAGTGGAGAATGTGAACTAAAATCATTCGTTCTTGTGACTTTCTGCAGCATGCGTTTCGTTCCTCACTTCATTGCCAATGTCCACATTAGCTGCTTCATCCACGTACACTGGATGATCTGTGTCGTGTTTATATTGATAAAATAAAGATAAACCTTCTCCTTTCTCCTGCTGTGTTTACCAATTACTTGCGTTGATAAACTTCTTTTCTCTTAACGCCTAAACTGCATTATGCCACTCAACCCATTTAACACAAGTGTTTTTCTGATCTCTTTTGTTATCACAGCCTCGAAAGGACCCAGCGGCCTGTTGTTGCCGTTACTCTTCAGTGTAGTGTTCGCAGCGGTCACTGAACACTGCATTACTCATTTCAGGGCTTCATGCACCTCGTCAACACCAGCTCGTACAACGATCAGTGCAACGTGTTCAACAAGACCGTGATGGAAGACCTGTGCGAAAGCCTGGTTCATTACCTGCCAGAGAGTCCCATAGTGCAGTGCTGTCGTGAGTAGTCCAGCGGCCGTCACCTGGGTTTGTTTACCGTGTGTATGGACCATTTTCTGCACGACAGAAGTACATTTTCTATAGTCTGAAGGTTTTTCCCTTCGTGGTCGTTCCATCTAACCACATGCGTGTACATGACAGGGAAAAGACACATGTCCATTACTGTCTGTGGTACATATGTGTGTTGATTTCTGGTTCGATTCAGCAGTTCATGATAGTCGTGGAGTCGAGCAGCAGACACACATACATACCAGTTCGTCATTATGTCCCTCTCCTCCACTGCCTCAGGTCTTGTATCTCCACCTTCCTTCCTCGGCCTGGTAGTAACGGTTGTTTTGCTGTGTGTATTGGTATGACGTGCGGAAGAGGGAGGGAGGGAGGGAATGTATACAGGTGGTGGTAGTTTGTGATGACCGTCACATATTGACCTCCACCCATCAATTTTTCAGCTTTTGTTTTCCATGTCCATCTCTCATATATATATATATATATATATATATATATATATATATATATATATATATATATATATATATATATATATATATATATATATATATTTTGTCGCTGTCTCCCGCGTTTGCGAGGTAGCGCAAGGAAACAGACGAAAGAAATGGCCCAACCCACCCCCATACACATGTATATACATACGCCCACACACGCAAATATACATACCTACACAGCTTTCCATGGTTTACCCCAGACGCTTCACATGCCTTGATTCAATCCACTGACAGCACGTCAACCCCGGTATACCACATCGCTCCAATTCACTCTATTCCTTGCCCTCCTTTCACCCTCCTGCATGTTCAGGCCCCGATCACACAAAATCTTTTTCACTCCATCTTTCCACCTCCAATTTGGTCTCCCTCTTCTCCTCGTTCCCTCCACCTCCGACACATATATCCTCTTGGTCAATCTTTCCTCACTCATTCTCTCCATGTGACCAAACCATTTCAAAACACCCTCTTCTGCTCTCTCAACCACGCTCTTTTTATTTCCACACATCTCTCTTACCCTTACGTTACTTACTCGATCAAACCACCTCACACCACACATTGTCCTCAAACATCTCATTTCCAGCACATCCATCCTCCTGCGCACAACTCTATCCATAGTCCACGCCTCGCAACCATACAACATTGTTGGAACCACTATTCCTTCAAACATACCTATTTTTGCTTTCCGAGATAATGTTCTCGACTTCCACACATTCTTCAAGACTCCCAGAATTTTCGCCCCCTCCCCCACCCTATGATCCACTTCCGCTTCCATGGTTCCATCCGCTGCCAGATCCACTCCGAGATATCTAAAACACTTCACTTCCTCCAGTTTTTCTCCATTCAAACTCACCTCCCAATTGACTTGACCCTCAACCCTACTGTACCTAATAACCTTGCTCTTATTCACATTTACTCTTAACTTTCTTCTTTCACACACATTACCAAACTCAAATTTTCCAAAGGAGGGAACAGAGAAGGGGGCGAGGTGAGGATATTCCCTCAAAGGTCCAGTCCTCTGTTCTTAACGCTACGTTGCTAACGCGGGAAATGGCGAATAGTTTGTTGACTGGTTGGTAAGGTTATTTAATGTATGTATGACTCATGGTGAGGTGCCTGAGGATTGGCGGAGTGCGTGCATAGTGCCATTGTACAAAGGCAAAGGGGATAAGAGTGAGTGCTCAAATTACAGAGGTATAAGTTTGTTGAGTATTCCTGGCAAATTATATGGGAGGGTATTGATTGAGAGGGTGAAGGCATGTACAGAGCATCAGATTGGGGAAGAGCAGTGTGGTTTCAGAAGTGGTAGAGGATGTGTGGATCAGGTGTTTGCTTTGAAGAATGTATGTGAGAAATACTTAGAAAAGCAAATGGATTTGTATGTAGCATTTATGGATCTGGAGAAGGCATATGATAGAGTTGATAGAGATGCTCTGTGGAAGGTATTAAGAATATATGGTGTGGGAGGAAAGTTGTTAGAAGCAGTGAAAAGTTTTTATCGAGGATGTAAGGCATGTGTACGTGTAGGAAGAGAGGAAAGTGATTGGTTCTCAGTGAATGTAGGTTTGCGGCAGGGGTGTGTGATGTCTCCATGGTTGTTTAATTTGTTTATGGATGGGGTTGTTAGGGAGGTGAATGCAAGAGTTTTGGAAAGAGGGGCAAGTATGAAGTTTGTTGGGGATGAGAGAGCTTGGGAAGTGAGTCAGCTGTTGTTCGCTGATGATACAGCGCTGGTGGCTGATTCATGTGAGAAACTGCAGAAGCTGGTGACTGAGTTTGGTAAAGTGGATCTGGCAGCGGATGGAACCATGGAAGCGGAAGTGGATCATAGGGTGGGGGAGGGGGCGAAAATTATGGGAGCCTTGAAGAATGTGTGGAAGTCGAGAACATTATCTCGGAAAGCAAAAATGGGTATGTTTGAAGGAATAGTGGTTCCAACAATGTTGTATGGTTGCGAGACGTGGGCTATGGATAGAGTTGTGCGCAGGAGGATGGATGTGCTGGAAATGAGATGTTTGAGGACAATATGTGGTGTGAGGTGGTTTGATCGAGTAAGTAACGTAAGGGTAAGAGAGATGTGTGGAAATAAAAAGAGCGTGGTTGAGAGAGCAGAAGAGGGTGTTTTGAAATGGTTCGGGCACATGGAGAGAATGAGTGAGGAAAGATTGACCAAGAGAATATATGTGTCGGAGGTGGAGGGAACGAGGAGAAGAGGGAGACCAAATTGGAGGTGGAAAGATGGAGTGAAAAAGATTTTGTGTGATCGGGGTCTGAACATGCAGGAGGGTGAAAGGAGGGCAAGGAATAGAGTGAATTGGAGCGATGTGGTATACCGGGGTTGAGGTGCTGTCAGTGGATTGAATCAAGGCATGTGAAGCGTCTGGGGTAAACCATGGAAAGCTGTGTAGGTATGTATATTTGCGTGTGTGGACGTATGTATATACATGTGTATGGGGGTGGGTTGGGCCATTTCTTTCGTCTGTTTCCTTGCGCTACCTCGCAAACGCGGGAGACAGCGACAAAGCAAAAAAAAAAAAAAAAAAAAAAAATATATATATATATATATATATATATATATATATATATATATATATATATATTGGAAAGGATCACAATTTTGCGCGTGATCAAGATATTCCTATGAGTCCACGGGGAAGATGGGACACGATAAGTTCCTAAGTGCACTTTCGTGTAATAATCACATCATCAGGATAGACACAAGAGAGAAATATAACAGTCATTTGATATGCAGCGAAGAGACGTAGCTAGGACGCCATTTGGTAAACATGCGATTGTCCAAGACATGTCTTGGGCAATCGTATATCAGTTGACTTATATTTCTCTCTTGTGTCTCCCTTGATGATGTGAATATTACACGAGAGTGCACTCGAGGACTTATCATGTTTTATTTTCCCTGTGGACTCATAGGAATATATATATATATATATATATATATATATATATATATATATATATATATATATATATATATATATATATATATATATATATATATTTTTTTTTTTTTTTTTTTTTTTTTTTTTTTTTTTTTTTATACTTTGTCGCTGTCTCCCGCGTTTGCGAGGTAGCGCAAGGAAACAGACGAAAGAAATGGCCCAACCCCCCCCATACACATGTACATACACACGTCCACACACGCAAATATACATACCTACACAGCTTTCCATGGTTTACCCCAGACGCTTCACATGCCTTGATTCAATCCACTGACAGCACGTCAACCCCTGTATACCACATCGCTCCAATTCACTCTATTCCTTGCCCTCCTTTCACCCTCCTGCATGTTCAGGCCCCGATCACACAAAATCCTTTTCACTCCATCTTTCCACCTCCAATTTGGTCTCCCTCTTCTCCTCGTTCCCTCCACCTCCGACACATATATCCTCTTGGTCAATCTTTCCTCACTCATTCTCTCCATGTGCCCAAACCATTTCAAAACACCCTCTTCTGCTCTCTCAACCACGCTCTTTTTATTTCCACACATCTCTCTTACCCTTACGTTACTTACTCGATCAAACCACCTCACACCACACATTGTCCTCAAACATCTCATTTCCAGCACATCCATCCTCCTACGCACAACTCTATCCATAGCCCACGCCTCGCAACCATACAACATTGTTGGAACTACTATTCCTTCAAACATACCCATTTTTGCTTTCCGGGATAATGTTCTCGACTTCCACACATTTTTCAAGGCTCCCAAAATTTTCGCCCCCTCCCCCACCCTATGATCCACTTCCGCTTCCATGGTTCCATCCGCTGACAGATCCACTCCCAGATATCTAAAACACTTCACTTCCTCCAGCCTCTCACCATTCAAACTCACCTCCCAGTTGACTTGACCCTCAACCCTACTGTACCTAATAACCTTGCTCTTATTGACATTTACTCTTAACTTTCTTCTTCCACACACTTTACCAAACTCCGTCACCAGCTTCTGCAGTTTCTCACATGAATCCGCCACCAGCGCTGTATCATCAGCGAACAACAACTGACTCACTTCCCAAGCTCTCTCATCCCCAACAGACTTCATACTTGCCCCTCTTTCCAAAACTCTTGCATTTACCTCCCTAACAACCCCATCCATAAACAAATTAAACAACCATGGAGACATCACACACCCCTGCCGCAAACCTACATTCACTGAGAACCAATCACTTTCCTCTCTTCCTACACGTACACATGCCTTACATCCTCGATAAAAACTTTTCACTGCTTCTAACAACTTGCCTCCCACACCATATATTCTTAATACCTTCCACAGAGCATCTCTATCAACTCTATCATATGCCTTCTCCAGATCCATAAATGCTACATACAAATCCATTTGCTTTTCTAAGTATTTCTCACATACATTCTTCAAAGCAAACACCTGATCCACACATCCTCTACCACTTCTGAAACCACACTGCTCTTCCCCAATCTGATGCTCTGTACATGCCTTCACCCTCTCAATCAATACCCTCCCATATAATTTACCAGGAATACTCAACAAACTTATACCTCTGTAATTTGAGCACTCACTCTTATCCCCTTTGCCTTTGTACAATGGCACTATGCAAGCATTCCGCCAATCCTCAGGCACCTCACCATGAGTCATACATACATTAAATAACCTTACCAACCAGTCAACAATACAGTCACCCCCTTTTTTAATAAATTCCACTGCAATACCATCCAAACCTGCTGCCTTGCCGGCTTTCATCTTCCGCAAAGCTTTTACTACCTCTTCTCTGTTTACCAAATCATTTTCCCTAACCCTCTCACTTTGCACACCACCTCGACCCAAACACCCTATATCTGCCACTCTGTCATCAGACACATTCAACAAACCTTCAAAATACTCATTCCATCTCCTTCTCACATCACCACTACTTGTTATCACCTCCCCATTTACGCCCTTCACTGAAGTTCCCATTTGCTCCCTTGTCTTACGCACCCTATTTACCTCCTTCCAGAACATCTTTTTATTTTCCCTAAAATTTACTGATAGTCTCTCACCCCAACTCTCATTTGCCCTTTTTTTCACCTCTTGCACCTTTCTCTTGACCTCCTGTCTCTTTCTTTTATACTTCTCCCACTCAATTGCATTTTTTCCCTGCAAAAAATCGTCCAAATGCCTCTCTCTTCTCTTTCACTAATACTCTTACTTCTTCATCCCACCACTCACTACCCTTTCTAAACAGCCCACCTCCTACTCTTCTCATGCCACAAGCATCTTCTGCGCAATCCATCACTGATTCCCTAAATACATCCCATTCCTCCCCCACTCCCCTTACTTCCATTGTTCTCACCTTTTTCCATTCTGTACACAGTCTCTCCTGATACTTCTTCACACAGGTCTCCTTCCCAAGCTCACTTACTCTCACCACCTTCTTCACCCCAACATTCACTCTTCTTTTCTGAAAACCCATACTAATCTTCACCTTAGCCTCCACAAGATAATGATCAGACATCCCTCCAGTTGCACCTCTCAGCACATTGACATCCAAAAGTCTCTCTTTCGCACGCCTGTCCATTAACACGTAATCCAATAACGCTCTCTGGCCATCTCTCCTACTTACATAAGTATACTTATGTATATCTCGCTTTTTAAACCAGGTATTCCCGATCATCAGTCCTTTTTCAGCACATAAATCTACAAGCTCTTCACCATTTCCATTTACAACACTGAACACCCCATTCATACCAATTATTCCCTCAACTGCCACATTACTCACCTTTGCATTCAAATCACCCATCACTATAACCCGGTCTCGTGCATCAAAACCGCTAACACACTCATTTAGCTGTTCCCAAAACACTTGCCTCTCATGATCTTTCTTCTCATGCCCAGGTGCATATGCACCAATAATCACCCACCTCTCTCCATCAACTTTCAATTCTACCCATATTAATCGAGAATTTACTTTCTTACATTCTATGACATACTCCCACAACTCCTGTTTCAGGAGTATTGCTACTCCTTCCCTTGCTCTTGTCCTCTCACTAACCCCTGACTTCACTCCCCAGACATTTCCAAACCACTCTTCCCCTTTACCCTTGAGCTTCGTTTCACTCAGAGCCAAAACATCCAGGTTCCTTTCCTCAAACATACTACCTATCTCTCCTTTTTTCACATCTTGGTTACATCCACACACATTTAGGCACCCCACTCTGAGCCTTCGAGGAGGATGAGCACTCCCCGCGTGACTCCTTCTTCTGTTTCCCATTTTAGAAAGTTAATACAAGGAGGGGAGGATTTCCGGCCCCCCGCTCCCGTCCCCTCTAGTCGCTTTCTACGACACGCGAGGAATACGTGGGAAGTATTCTTTCACCCCTATCCCCAGGGATAATATACATATATAAACACACACACACACACACACACACACACACACACACACACACACACACACGCACACACACACACACACACACACACACATACATATATATACATATGAAAAATGTAAGAAACAATTTAGAAAACAAACTTTTAGCTTGAAATGAATGAAAAAATGAACGTCACATAATGGTTCAACCTCTGGCTATGGAAAAGGAAATGTACAATTTATTCACACAAACGTCAATAGCAGTTCTCATCAATTTCACCACTGAATCAATAAGCTTATATATATATATATATATATATATATATATATATGTATATATATATATATATATATATATATATATATATATATATATATATATATATATATATATATATATATATATATGAGACTCGCCAAGACTAAGCCTGCCAATGACAGCCCGTCCTCCGGTGTACCATTACTGGCACAGTTCGGCCGTGTGTAACTGTAGTATAATGGGGTCTTTGGTGGATATGTGTGTTGTGTAAAATGAGATGAACTGCTCCATTCTAATACTTTTTAGTTTCTTGTAGAAGGTTTTAAGAGTATATGGTGTAGGAGGTAAGTTGCTAGAAGCAGTGAAAAGTTTTTACCAAGGTTGTAAGGCATTTGTTCGAGGAGGAAGAGAGGAAAGTGATTGGTTCCCAGTGAATGTAGGTTTGCGGCAGGGGTGTGTGATGTCTCCTTGGTTGTTTGATTTGTTTATGGATGGGGTTGTTAGGGAGATGAATGCAAGAGTTTTGGAGAGATGGGCAAGTATGCAGTCTGTTGTGGATGAGAGAGCTTGTTAAGTGAGTCAGTTCTTGTTCGCTGATGATACAGAGCTGGTGGGTGATTCGGTTGAGAAACTGCAGAAGTTAGTGAGTGAGTTTGGTAAAGTGTGTGAAAGAAGGCTGTTAAAGAGTAAATGTGAATAAGAGCAAGGATATTAGAAGGATATTAGGCTCAATAGGTTTGAGGAATAAGTTACTTAGGAGGTAAGTTTGAGTGGGGAAAAACTGGAGGAGGTGAAGTGTTTTAGATATCTGGGAGTGGACTTAGCAGCGGATGGAACCATGGAAGCGGTGAGTCACTGGGTGGGAGAGGGAGCGAAGATTCTGGGAGCGTTGAAGAATGTGTGGAGAGCGAGAACGTTGTCTCCGAGAGTAAAAATGGGTATGTTTGAAGGAATAGTGGTTCCAACAATGTTATATAGTTGCGAAGCGTGGGCTATAGATAGACTTCGGAGGAGGGTGCATGTGTTGGAAATGAAATGTTTGAGGACACTATGTGGTGTGAGCGTGTTTTGATCGAGTAAGTAATGAAAGGGTAAGAGAGATGTGTGATAATAAAAAGAGCGTGATTGAGAGAGCAGAAGAGGATGCGTTGAAATGGTTTGGATACACGGACAGAATGAGTGAGGAAAGATTGGCAAAGAGGATATATGTGTCTGAGGTGGATGGAAGAAGAAGCAGGAAACCAAATTGGAGGTGGAAGGATGTAGTGAAAAAGATTTTGAGCGATCGGAGCCTGAACATATAGGTTTGGGTTATTCACAAAGTGCTAGAGACTGTGGTTGGACACAGTACGACCTGATCCTCAGGTATCTATGCCTTTCGCAGCTCAGTGTGCAGACGTTGGGACGGAAACTTGTTTCCAGGGAAGGTCGTACTTCCTCTTCGATAACATTGGCATGGGACAAGACCTGCTCTCACTCTTCGTCAACGGAGTCTTCTTCTTTACCATCCTCATCCTCATTGAATCTATCACGTGAGTAACATTCCCAGGCTCACTATAGTCAATGTTGTAGCCTTATTACTTCGAGATAGTGTTGGTTAAGGCAATTTTGATGGATGTCGAGCGTGAAGGGGAAATATTTGGGTATTGGATTAGTTGTTCCGGTTCTCGTCGAACATTTACATTTTCTAACAAATCGTGATTTTAAAGAAATTCAATTTTAGTCAGGTTCTCAAATAGGTACTCTATCAGTCGTATCCAATTTGTTTTACCGATAAGAACTCGGAAAACCATAACTATAGTGCATCAGTATACAGTGTATTTGTTGTAGAATGCATCATGATATACATATAGACACCTTATCAGAGATGGTTATGTTTATGAGAAAGGAAACGCATGTTGTGGTTTTATGATCTCTGTTCTTATGGAATCGTTAATGTCACTGTGAATAATTACTGAAGAGGGTGGGACTATCAGTTCTAGTCACCAACTTCTTCAGTTTCTCACTTGAATCAGCCATCGAAGTTGTATCATCAGCGAACAACAGCTGACTCACTTCCCAGGCCCTCTCATCCCCAACAGACCGTATATATATTTCATTATACTTAGTCGCTGTATGCAGTGTTAGCGAGGTAGCGCAAGGTAACAAGATAGAATGGCCCAACCCACCCACATACACATGTATATACATAAACGCCTACACACGCACGTATACATACCTATCATATGTACACATGTACATGTTCAAACTTACTGCCTTCATCCATTCTCATCGCCACCCCGCCACACATGAAATGGCACCCCCCCCTTTCCCCGCGCGCACGAGGAAGCGCTAGGAAAAGACAACAAAGGCCACATTCGTTCACACTCAGTCTGTAGCTGACATGTGTAATACACCGAAACCACACTTCCCTTCCACATCCAGGCCCCACAAAACTTTCCATGGTTTACCCCAGAAGCTTCACATACCCTGGTTCAATCCACTGACAGCACGTAAACCCCGGTATACCACATTCTTCCAATTTACTCTATTCCTTGCACGCCTTTCACCCTCCTGTAAGTTCAGGCCCCGATCGCTCAAAATCTTTCTCACTCCATCCTCTCACCTCCAATTTGGTCTCCCACTTCTCCTCGTTCCCTCCACCTCTGACACATATATCCTCTTTGTCAATCTTTCCTCACTCATTCTCTCCATGAGACCAAACCATTTCAATACACCCTCTTCTGCTCTCCCAACCATACTTTTTTTATTACCACACATCTCTCTTACCTTTTCATTACTTACTCGATCAAACCACTTCACACCACATATTGTTCTCAAACATCTCATTTCCAACACATTCACGCTCATCCGCACAACCCTATCTATAGCCCATGCCTTGCAACCATATAACATTGTTGGAACCACTGTTCCTTCAAACATACCCATGTTTGATCTCCGAGATAATGTTCTCGACTTCCACACAGTCTTCAACGCTCTCAGAACCTTCGCCCCCTCCCCCACCCCATGACTCACTTCCGCTTCCATGGTTCCATCCGCTGCTAAATTCACTCCCAGATATCTAAAACACTTCACCTCCTCCAGTTTTTCTCCATTCAAACTTACCTCCCAATTTACTTGTCCATCAACCCTACTGAACCTAATAACCTTGCTCTTATTCACATCTACTCTCAGCTTTCTTCTTTCACTCACTTCACCAAACTCACTCACCAACTTCTGCAGTTTCTCACTCGAATCAGCCACCAGCGCTGTATAATCAGCGAACTACAACTGACTCTCTTCTCAAGCCCTCTCATCCACAACAGACTGCATACTTGCCCCTTTCTCCAAAACTCTTGCATTCACCGCCGTAACAACCCTATCCATAAACAAATTAAACAACCTTGGAGACATCGCGCATCCCTACCGAAAACCGACATTCACTGGAAACCAGTCACTTTCCTATCTTCCTACTCGTACACATGCCCTACATCCTTGATAAAAGCTTTCCACTATTTCTAGCAACTTTCTTCCCACATCATATACTGTTTACACCTTCCACAGAGCATCTTTATCAACTCTATCATATGCCTTCTCCAGATCCATAAATGCTACATACAAATCCATTTGCTTTTCTAAGTATTTCTCACATACATTCTTCAAAGCAAACACCTGATCCACGCATCTTCTACCACTTCTGAAGCCACACTGCTCTTGCCCAGTATGATGCACTGTACATGCCTTTACCCTCTCAATCAGCACCCTCCCATATAATTTCCCAGAAATATTCAACATACCTATACCTCTGTAATTTGAACACTCACCTTTATCCCCTTTGCCTTTGCACGATAGCACTATGCATGCATTCCGCCAATCCTCAGGCACTTCACCATGAACCATACATACATTGAATATCCTTACCAGCCAGTCAACAACACAGTCACCTACTTTTTCAATAAATACCACTGCAATACCATCCAAACCAGCTGCATTGCTGGCTTTCATCTTCCGCAAAGCTTTCACTACCTCTTCTCTGTTTATCAAACCATTCTCCCTCAACCTCTCACTTCGCACACCACCTCGACCAAAACACCCTATATCTGCCACTCTGTCATCAAACACATTCAACAAACCTTCAAAATACTCACTCCATCTCCTTCTCACTTCACCACTACTTGTTATTACCTCCCTGTTAACCCATTTCACCGATATATAAAAAAAATAAATGAAATATATATATATATATATATATATATATATATATATATATATATATATATATATATATATATATACAATATATATACAATATATATATATATATATATATATATATATATATATATATATATATATATATATATATATATATATATATATATATATATATATATATATATATATATATATATATTGTATATACAGCGCTGGTGGCTGATTCATGTGAGAAACTGCAGAAGCTGGTGACTGAGTTTGGTAAAGTGTGTGGAAGAAGAAAGTTGAGAGTAAATGTGAATAAGAGCAAGGTTATTAGGTACAGTAGGGGTGAGGGTCAAGTCAATTGGGAGGTGAGTTTGAATGGGGAAAAACTGGAGGAAGTGAAGTGTTTTAGATATCTGGGAGTGGATCTGTCAGCGGATGGAACCATGGAAGCGGAAGTGGATCATAGGGTGGGGGAGGGGGCGAAAATTTTGGGAGCCTTGAAAAATGTGTGGAAGTCGAGAACATTATCTCGGAAAGCAAAAATGGGTATGTTTGAGGGAATAGTGGTTCCAACAATGTTGTATGGTTGCGAGGCGTGGGCTATGGATAGAGATGTGCGCAGGAGGATGGATGTGCTGGAAATGAGATGTTTGAGGACAATGTGTGGTGTGAGGTGGTTTGATCGAGTAAGTAACGTAAGGGTAAGAGAGATGTGTGGAAATAAAAAGAGCGTGGTTGAGAGAGCAGAAGAGGGTGTTTTGAAATGGTTTGGGCACATGGAGAGAATGAGTGAGGAGAGATTGACCAAGAGGATATATGTGTCGGAGGTGGAGGGAACGAGGAGAAGAGGGAGACCAAATTGGAGGTGGAAAGATGGAGTGAAAAAGATTTTGTGTGATCGGGGCCTGAACATGCAGGAGGGTGAAAGGAGGGCAAGGAATAGAGTGAATTGGAGTCATGTGGTATACAGGGGTTGACGTGCTGTCAGTGGATTGAATCAAGGCATGTGAAGCGTCTGGGGTAAACCATGGAAAGCTGTGTAGGTATGTATATTTGCGTGTGTGGACGTGTGTATGTACATGTGTATGGGGGGGGGGGTTGGGCCATTTCTTTCGTCTGTTTCCTTGCGCTACCTCGCAAACGCGGGAGACAGCGACAAAGTATAAAAAAAAAAAAAAAAAAAAAAAAAAAAAAATATATATATATATATATATATATATATATATATATATATATATATGTATATATATATATATATATATATATATATATATATATATATATCTTTTTCTTTCTTTCAAACTATTCGCCATTTCCCGCATTAGCGAGGTAGCGTTAAGAACAGAGGACTGGGCTTTGAGGGAATACCCTCACCTGGCCCAATTCTCTGTTCCTTCTTTTGGAGAAAAAAAAAAAAAAAAAAAAAAAAAAAACGAGAGGGGAGGATTTCCAGCCCCCCGCTCCCTCCCCTTTTAGTCGCCTTCTACGACACGCAGGGAATACGTGGGAAGTATTCTTAATCCCCTATCCCCAGGGATAATATATATATATATATATATATATATATATATATATATATATATATATATGTATATATATATATATATATATATATATATATATATATACAATATATATACAATATATATATATATATATATATATATATATATATATATATATATATATATATATATATATATATATATATATATATATATATATATATATATATATATATATATATATATATATATATATATATATATATATATATATATATATATATATATATATATATATATATATATATATATTCCACGGGGAAATGAAATGCGATAAGTTCCCAAGTACACTTTCGTGTAATGATCACATCACAGGAGATGCAAGAGAGAAATGTAACAGTCAGTTGATATACAACGAAGAGACGTAGCTAGGACGCCATTTGGTAAACAAGTGACTACCCGAATGGAGTTCGGGTGCGTTCAAGTCTGGCAATTTGCGTATCATGAAATTTATCATACGGACAAGAAGGGGAACTGTTTACAAATTCTTTCAACAGTAAAGCTATCCAATTTATATAGACTTTCACTAATATTGACGTTACAATTCTTTGTGTATTTGATAATAGAGGATTCAGTGATATTTCGAATGGTACAGGAGTTAAGAGTTGATAAATGAGATTACATTACTCCAGTCAATAGAATGATTATGATTTTTGACACGATTAAACAAGGCATTTGATTCTTGTTCTGTTCTTATGCTATATTCATGATGCTTAAGTCTAACGTAAAGATCCTTACCTGTCTGCCCAACATAATACACATCACAATTTTTACATGGTACTCTATAAACACAGCTTGCAGAACTTTCTGGTGAGTTCCTGATTAAGATATTCTTTATAGTATTGTTGTTGCTGAGGGCACCATTTACATTAAAGGATTTAAGCAGCATGGGAAATAATGTAGAATTATCACTAAAAGGGAGAACTAAAAGGTTCTTGGTGTCAAGGGGAGGTTAGGGTTTAACTCTATAAAATCATTTCTTTGCCAGCTTAAGGGATTTATCAATGAAAGATCTATGATACTTTAACTTGGATCCTACAGATTATAACTTCTTTAACTTATCATCAATAAACTCTGGACTGCATAAACGTAATGCCCTGAGGAACATAGACTGGAATGATGATGATTTGACTCTGTCATATTGAGCTGAGTGAGTATATGAGTATACATATTGTCATCATTCCAGTCTGTGTCTATATTCCCATGTGCTGCATTTTACCCAGGTGGGGAAAGGGGACCAACTGTGTGAGCGACAAAGAAGAGTCCAACGAAGACGTAGTTCAGGATGATGATGTGGCAGCTGAAGCCACTCTGGTAGACGACCTATTGAGGAAGAGGATGGAGGATGAGAGTGAGTATTGTGTGTTATCATTGCCTCTTTCTTTTCACAATGGATAGATAAGTTTGTATGATAAATGACGATGGTCGTGTGTGTATTATATTTGCTGTATATATAATTATCATCCTTATGCATTCAATCCTTGAGCACGACGGTACGATCCTTCGGTGTATGAAGGCCTGGCTTATGATCTGACACTTGAAGGTCAGGTCATCGTACCCACAGGTTTTGCTGTAAGCTTCAAAGGTCGTACCGTAATATTTGAAGGAGATGATGGTGTCGTTATCAGCTCTGCCTTGGTCTGGACTGCATGATTGTTGATAACAGTGGACGCCTGACCCGAACATTAAAGTCTTGCATTGTATTCAGAATGATGAAAGGCTTTGATAATCTGGGTTTGTCTAGTTACCTAAGACTTAATGCGTCGATTTTACTCGTAGTAATGGATACAAACTCGTGGACAAAACGATTTACCTCGAGTAAGGCGAAGTACTTTTTCTTCAACAGATTTGTTAACACATGATACTATCTGCCAGGTAGAATGGTTGAAAACAGTGCTATAGATACGTTTAACAACAGACTAGATAAATACTTCGCTTCAAGCCTAAGATTTTCATTATTTGCGTCTCTATTGTGGAAATGGCCATTTGCGAGTTATTCTCTGAAATATCTGTATGTCGTCATGTAACTATTACGACACTAATCTGTAAGTGTTTGAATTCTTTTGTATTCCTCTGTAATTCTCATTTTCAGTGGTTACCACCTAAAATTCAGATACAGACGATCAAGGTGATAAGGTACCAGGTGTACAAGTTGCATGTGTATGTTTGCGTGTTATGGGAAGAGAGTTTTAACACTTGTGTTGACCAGTCTCTTACCCTTGTATGTATGTACCATATCTTACCTCATATGTGTACACACACACACACACACACACACACACACACACATACACATACACCGAAGAATATAAGCCTGAGACCCATTCATCGACTAACGCTGACGGAAGGATGAACATAATACATATCACAATTTTTACGTGGTACTCTATAAACACAGCCGGCAGAACGTTCTAATGAGTTCCTGATTAAGATTTTCTTTATAGTATTGTTGTTGCTGATGACCGAATGCTGCGCCAAGGATTCGAGCCTGGGCAGACCCGTGCACAGATCATGGTCAGTGTGTGATATTTCTCACACGTACGACACATGTTACTTTATCACCCTGATAAAGACAGACTTAATTCGCTTCCTTTCACACAGGATGTAACACCCACTGACCTCGACATTTTTGCTCCCAGAAGTAAGTTGTGTGTTTTTTAGATACGTTAGAATTTGATGGGGGGGAAATCTGAGTTCATGAAAAATTTGATTTGACACGAGGTATCATCAACAGCCAAGACTTGACAGTGATGGAAATGTGAAATGCTGTAATCCTTGGCAGGTGTCGTGATGATAGGAGGAGTGAGTGATAGTCGGGATCGTGTATGGGTAACATTATTTCACGTGTTACTAATTGATTCATTTCAAGCTTAAACTTACCCGGTAATATCACCAATTTTTTCTTCATTTTTCTCAGTATTGAAATATCAAGTAATGTGTACGTTTTTGCCGACGCACAGAACGTTATATTACATATCTTTTAATGTCCCCCTAATCTCTAAAGCCACTATCTTCCCGGAGTATTTCAAAGACTCGATTCACTTTACCCTTACCGAGCGGAGGCCTGATATGAAATGTTGGAATTAATGATTCGATAGACAAGTTATGCGAAAAGGAGAAACGTTATTCAAAAGGTCTTAAAGAGGAGCTCCTTCTACCGTACTCCCCAGGGAAGGTGTGTGTCCTGTGACGCGACATCTACAGTACACGTAAATCTGTTCCAGACTTCGAGGACGACGCGACGCTCTTGGTGTCCGGATTGTCAAAACAGTTCTACGGGGCGGCACATCCTGCCGTCGACAAGATCAGCTTCAGGGTGCGTCGTGGCGAGTGCTTAGGTCTCCTCGGAGTGAACGGTGCAGGCAAGACTACCACCTTCAGGATGCTGACAGGGGATGAGTACCCCTCCAGCGGAGACGCTCTGATTGATAAGATTTCAGTCCAAAATACAACCAGCAAGGTAAGTTACGGATCTAACATGATACAACTGAAATGTGATGAGGAAACCCGCTCATTGTGTCTCTTACTGGCTTGGAACTCACGTAATTCGACTCAATGAGCAACTCGCTTTTTCTTTTCCATCATACAGTTCGTGCAACAGATAGGATACTGTCCTCAGTTTGATGCCGCTCTGGGGGAACTCACCGGTGTGGAAATGTTGACGTTGGTTGGCAGACTTCGAGGAGTCAGCGATAGAAGCTTGAAACACAAAGTCAGCTACCTGGTCACTCTTGTGGGGCTGACGGAGTGTGCGGAGCGGCCATCCTCGACTTACTCCGGAGGTAACCGTCGGAAGCTGTCGACGGCCATGGCGCTAGTGGGCTCACCGCCTCTGGTGTTCTTGGACGAGCCCACCTCTGGCGTTGACCCCGTCTCCCGCCGGCGGGTGTGGACGGCCATCAGCCAAGCCATAAGCAACGGCCAGAGTGTTGTCCTCACCAGCCACTCTATGGAGGAGTGTGAGGCGCTCTGTTCCCGCATCATCATCATGTCTCGGGGAAATCTTCGATGCATCGGAACCACAGGTCATCTCAAGGCCAAGTTCGGCCAGGGTTACAATCTCCAAGTGAAGCTGCGGACGTTCTCCCTCAGGCAACAGACGAGCATTGAAAATGAGGAAGTATATAATGCAAAGGTGACGAAGCTAGAGAATACCATCAGAACTTGTCTGCCTGGCGCAGCCCTTACTGACCAACACAAGGTGAGTTACTTCTTTCTCTGCTACATAGTGTTCCTTCTCATCTGTTTTTCTGCCGGCAGACATGCCGAAGGGAGTGTTGAAGGCGGATAAAAATTTCTTCTTTATCATCTTGTTTAAATCTATAAAAATTACGAAACCAGGTTACTATTACTGTCCTCCAGCAGATAACCTTGTCATAGACTATCCAGTCTTCTGTGCTCTGGCTTTCCCATGTGCAGTGCCGCTAGAAGACTCAACTGGAATTTCAATGCTTTCGTTAAATCTTTCCACCAAGGTTGTAGCAGTAATGTCATATCCATCCACGAGATGATAATTTGGGCTTCAACAGTGATAATGTAAGACCTTAAAGATAACAGAATACTGCAAATCCATTGACCAATAATTTTAAGAAACACCTTGACAGCTTTTAAACTAAATATTACGCCCATAATATGACTGAATTTTCTTGTTCATAACAGTATGAATTTGCATGAGATGAGGAGGGTGAGCTTGGGTGGTTTGGGCGTGTGGAGGGTGTGTGTGGGAAGTGGAGGGGAAGGGTAGGTGGGATGGAGTAAACAGACTAGAGATGGAAGGCTAAACATGCAAGAGGGTGAAAGGTGTGCACGGGATAGAGTTAACTGGAACGATGTGGTATACAGGGGACGGAATACTGCGAATGTACTGAACCCGGGCATGTGATACAGCCAGGGAGACCATGGAAAGGTCTGCGGGGTCTGGTTGTGGATAGGAAGCTTTGGTCTCGGTACATTGCACATGACGTCTAAAGAATGGATGTGAGCGAATGCAGTCTGTTGTTATCTGTTCCTGGCACTACTTCGCTAACACAAAACTGCGAACAAGTATGAAAAAAAAAATGGGTAAACGTTGAAGAATCGTGTGTTTTCCAGAATTAGATCAGAAATGTAAGATACATTAAGTGTTACAGTTAGTGTTATGATGTTATAAAGGTACAATACAGAATCAGTATGAATGCTGTATCATTGTTGC
This sequence comes from Panulirus ornatus, assembly GCF_036320965.1. NCBI lineage: Eukaryota > Metazoa > Arthropoda > Malacostraca > Decapoda > Palinuridae > Panulirus > Panulirus ornatus. The sequence continues at coordinate 26,270,134 of NC_092242.1, read as the reverse complement.
CATAACATTACATAACTATGGTTGGCATGACGGCAAAAGACAACAGTACAGTTGCCAGGGTCGTCACGTCATTGTCTTTATGGTTCGTCGCCATTTGTGACAGACACATGACTCACCTCTTCCAGGGCATGATGGCCTTCAGGGTGCCCAGCCGAGTGTCTTGGGGTCGCCTCTTCTTCGTCATGGAGACGCTGAAGGCTGGCCGGAACCCTGCTGTAGTAGATGCCGTAGAAAAGGGTGTCGCCGACCCGCCACCCTCGTCGCTAGTGGAGGACTACGCTGCCTCGGACACCTCCCTCGAGCAGGTCTTCCTCTCCTTCGCCAGAGAGGCGTCTACCACACCTGATGACTCCGTCCCGAGCAATGATGTGACCACGTTCTGATGAAACTCCCATTGTATATATATATATATATATATATATATATATATATATATATATATATATATATATATATTATCCCTGGGGATAGGGGATTAAGAATACTTCCCACGTATTCCCTGCGTGTCGTAGAAGGCGACTAAAAGGGGAGGGAGCGGGGGGCTGGAAATCCTCCCCTCTCAATTTTTTTTTCTAATTTTCCAAAAGAAGGAACAGAGAAGGGGGCCAGGTGAGGATATTCCCTCAGTGGCCCAGTTCTCTGTTCTTAACGCTACCTCGCTAACGCGGGAAATGGCGAATAGTTTGAAGAAAAAAAAAAAAAATATATATATATATATATATATATATATATATATATATATATATATATATATATATATATATGTACGTATATATATATATATATATATATATATATATATATATATATATATATATATATATATATATATACTATTCGCCATTTCCCGCATTAGCGAGGTAGCGCCAAGAACAGAGGACTGGGCCTTTGAGGGAATATCCTCACCTGGCCCCCTTCTCTGTTCCTTTTGGAAAATCAAAAAAAAAAAATAAGAGGGAGGATTTCCAGCCACCCGCTCCCTTCCCTTTTAGTCGCCTTCTACGACACGCAGGGAATACGTGGGAAGTATTCTTTCTCCCCTATCCCCAGGGATAATATATATATATATATATATATATATATATATATATATATATATATATATATATATATATATATATATATATATATATATGTGTGTGTGTGTGTGTGTGTGTGTGTGTGTGTATCATTTCCCGCGTCAGCAAGGTAGCATTAGGTACAGAAAAGTGACCCTTGGAGGGAAAATCCACACTTGGCCCCTTCTCTGTTCCTTCTTTTGGGAAAGTAAAGACTGGAGAAGAGGATTTCCAACCTGCACACCCCCAGCCTCCGCTCCGAAAAAAAGATATATATATATATATATATATATATATATATATATATATATATATATATATATATATATATATGTATAATGCTAATACCCACGGGGTAACATGATAAGCCCAAAGTGCATTCTCGTGCAATAATCACATCAGGGGAGAAACAAGAATGAGATAGAAGAGTTAGAATGGTCGACTTATATACAGCGAAGAGGCAGAGCTAAGACTCCGTCGATACTATAACTTGGATCCAATATCATATATCTTCTCAAACTCATCATCATCAGTGAATCCTGGACCGCATAGACATCATGACCAACGGAACATTGACTGGAATGATGTTACTTTAAATCCGTCACATTGAGCTAAGTGATAATGAATATGTGAACAAACATTGGCAAGTTTTCTGCATATGCTAAACCTAAACGTGGGTTGAAAACATGTTTAAGTTTAGCATATACAGAAAATCCACCAATGTTTATTATTCATTATTATTCAGCTCAACATGACAGTGTTAAACTATCATCATTCCAGTCGATGTTCGTTAGGGCAATACGTGTATACAGTCCGGAATTTATTGATGATGAGTTTGAGAAGATATATTCTGTTGGATCCTTGTTAAAGTATCCTAGATCTTTCATTGATAAATCCCTTAATTTGGCAAAAAATCATTTTATGAAGTTAACATAAAACCTCTCTTTAACACAAGAATCTTTTAGATCTCCCATTTCATGATAATTCTATGTTTCTTCGCAGGTTGCTTAAATCCTTTAATGCGGATGTGGCCTTCAGTAATAACAGTACAATAAAGAATATCCCAATCAAAAAATTCGCCAGAAAATTCTGCGGGCTGTGTTTACAGGATACCTTGTAAAAGCTGTAATACTTTTTTCTATTGGGCAGACTGGCAAGGATCTCTATGTTAAACTTAAGCAACATATAAGTAGTATAAGAACAAGACAAGAATGAAATGCTTTGTTTGATCTTGTTAAAAATTATGACCATTGTATTGATTGGATTAACGCTAATTCAGTTATAAACTGTAACTCCTGGACCACGAGAAATATCATTGAATCCTCTCTTATCAAATACACAAAGGATTGTAACATGAATATTAGGGAAGGTCTATACAAACTAGATAGCTTTGTCGTACAGTAAATTCGTAAACTATTCCATGTTTTGTCGACATGATTAAATTTTGTAACAGGCACGATGCCAGACAGGAACACCACAAATCGGAAACACTTGTATACCGACGGCATCTTAGCTCCGCTTCTTTCTATCTAAACTGAGTGTTCTAGGTCCTCTATGTCATTCTTGTATCTACCTTGACAATGTGATTACACAAAAGTGTACTTGGGTCTTATCGCGTTTCATTTTCCTCGTGGTTATCAGTATATATATATATATATATATATATATATATATATATATATATATATATATATATATATATATATATATATATATATATATATATGACAGCTAGAGACTGAGTGGGAACGAATGTGGCCTTTGTTGTCTTTTCCCAGCACTACCTCGAGCCCGTGCGGGGGGAGTGGGGAGCCATTTCATGTGTGGCGGGGTGGCAACGAGAATGGATGAAGTCAGCAAGTATGAATATGTACATGTGTATATATGCATATGTCTGTGTATGTATATATATGTATGTATACGTTGAAGTGTATAGGTATGTACATGTGCGTGTGTGGGCGTGTATGTATATACATGTGTATGTGGGTGGGTTGGGCCATTCTTTCGTCAGTTTCCTTGCGCTACCTCGCTAACGCGGGAGACAGCGAAGTATAATAGATAAAATGAGTATATATATATATATATATATATATATATATATATATATATATATATATATATATATATATATATATATATATATAGTGTATATGTGTGTGTGTGTATCAGTATTATTATTATCATTATTATTATCATTATCATTAGTTTCTTTTCGTCTGTGTATGGAGCTACAGTTACTCATACTGTCATGCTGAATCAACGATAATAAGAAATACGCCAGAGTTCTTCGTTTTCAGTTATTCCAAATTTGAAGTTGCCGAGGAACAGACTGAGGCCCGCATTTAAGACTTGGACTGCAGAACTGTCTCTTATTTCAATTCGTACAGGAAAATTATAATTATAAGGTGTTTTAAAGGGGATGATGGAGGTATGAGGAGGATGTCAGCCACTAAGAAAGCTTAGAATATATTTAATGTACCTACAAGTGCCAGAAACCAAACTAGTCGATGTAGATATCGGGTTCAGACGCGCGATTCATTCAGGAATCGTAGGTTCTGATTCTGAGTAGTGGAATTGAGGTAAATTATCGGGAAGTTTGCCTATAAGCTGTGATTATTCAGTTATTCTATTCAGAAACATTTGTAGAAAATGTCTTACCATATCTTTTTCACAAAAAATTACTAGATAGGTAAAGGAAAATGAAGTAAAATAGGAGACAAATGGTTATCGCTGTACTTTCAAACTTAAAGAATAGTGGTTCGATCCCTTGTGTGAGTTGAACTTTCTCCAAGTCCAGTCCTAGCTGCGCTCACGGTCAAGTCAGTGATACATGCAATCCACACGTTAGGACGCCTGGGAATGGTACTTCAACTGGTTTGTCTATCTATGGTTGAGCAACATAGTCGTTCTACGGCATCGTGGCCAGATTGAGAGGCGGCGTGATGTATTATTCTGCTGTGGTATGTGTTTACGGTGAGGGATAAGCATCATGAGATGTGATGAAGTCACAGACTACCTTAAGGTGTGGTTGATCATTATTCCAAGTTCTGATTGATACATATATATATATATATATATATATATATATATATATATATATATATATATATATATATATATATATATATATATATAAATATATATATATATATATATATATATATATATATATATATATATATATATATATATATATATATATATATAAATATATATATATATATATATATATATATATATATATATATATATATATATATATATATATATATATATATATATATATATATATATATATATTCCTATGAGTCCACGGGGAAAATGAAACACGAAAAGTTCCCAAGTGCACTTTCGTGTAATAATCACATCATCAGGGGAGACACAAGAGAGAAATATAACAGTCAGTTGATATAGGTCGAAGAGAGGAAGCTAGGACGTCCTAGCTTCGTGTTTGTGTGTGTGTGTGTTAACGAAGAACAGCTCCCAGTGAGAGCAAATGAGCTTGGAAAGGAGACTTGTGTAAAGAAATTCCAGCAGAAATTGAGTGTAGAATGGCAAAAGGTTAGAGTGAATGAAGTGAGGGGAGTGGGTGAGGAATGGGAGGTATTCAGAGAAGCAGTGATGGCATGTGCAAGAGACGCATGTGGTAGGCGAAAACTGGGAGATGGGCAGATTAGAAAGGGTAGTGAGTGGTGGAAGAGGAAGTAAAGTTGCTAGCGAAAAAGATAAGGGAGGAATTTGGGTGGTACTTACTGGAAAGGAGTGCAAATGACTTAGAGATGCATAAGAAATAGCGACAGAAGGTCAAGAAGGTGCAAGGGTTGAATAAGAGGGCAAATGAGAGTTGTTAAATTTTTTTATGGATGGGGTGGTTAGTGAGGTAAATGCAAGAGTTTTGGAGAGAGGGGCGAGTATGCAGTCTGTTGGGGATGAGAGGGCCTAGGAAGCGAATCAGTTTTTTACGCCTATGATAAAGCACTGGTGGCTGATTCAAATGAGAGACTGCAAAAGTTAGTAACTGACTTTGGAAGTCAGTTGAGAGTAAATCTGAACAAAAGCAAGATTAATTGGTTCAGCATGGTTGAGGGACAAGTTAGATGGATGTGAGTTTGAATGGAGAAAAATTCTAAGAAGTGAAATTTTAGATACCTGAATGTGTATACGGAATGGAACCATGGAAGCGGAAGTGAGTCATAGGGTGGGGAGAGGGCGAAGGTTCTTGGAGCGATGGAGAATGTGTGGAAAGAGAGACACTGACTGGGAGCGCAAAAATGGGTATGTTTGAAGGAATAGTAGTCCCAACAACATGATATGGTTGGGAGGCATGGGCTATAGATAGGGTTGTGCGGAGGAAGGTGAATGCGTTGGAAATGAAATGTTTAAGGACAATGTATGGTGTGGGGTGGTTTGATTAAGTAAGTAATGAAAGTGTAAGAGAGATGCGTGATAATAAAAAGATGGAAAGATGGAGTGAAAAAAATTTTGAGTGATCGGGACTTAAACATGCAGCAGGATGAGAGGCCTGCACGGAATAGAGTGAGTTGGAAAACGATATGGTATACTGGAGTCAAATTGCTGTCAATGGACTGAGCCAGGGCATGTGAAGTGTCTGGGGTAAACCATTGAAAGATCTGTGAGGCCTGAATGTGGATAAGGAGCTGTGGTTTCGGTGCATTACACATGACAGCTAGGGACTGTGTGTGAGCGGATGTGGCCATTCTTCGTCTGTTTCCTAACGCTACTTCGCTGACGCAGAAGGTAGCGATGCTGTTTCCAGTGGGTCTTGGGGGCAGGGTGGCGCCGGAAATGGATGAATGTAAGCAAGTGTGAACATGTGCATGTATATATATGTATATGTATGTGTATCTATATGTGTGTATATATGTATATGTATGTATATGTACGTGTATATATGTGTGTATATGAGTGGATGAGTCTTTCTTCGTCTGTTTCCTGACGCTACCTCGCTAACGCGGGAAAGTATATGTGTGTGTGTGTGTGTGTGTGTGTGTGTGTGTGTGTGTGTGTAAAGAGAGAGAGAGGGGGGGATAAGCTATGGTTTAAGTAAAACCCCTTGATTAGTGCATTATTGACCCAACTAGGGCAATGGACAGCCAAGCACAGTGTAACCACTCACTTTCCTGTAGGCTATGGAAAGGCCGTAAATGTTCTTATTTCAATATCTAAATCTAGGAGCAGTTGTAGAAGTAATGTAGCAAGCAATGTATCGCAACCTGTTATTAATAACTAAAACAACCTATGAACAAGTGTACGGTATACTTTAGTAAAACACATCCTATGACTATTCACAAGTTAGCTATCTCTTTCAGTATAGAACTCATGTGCAAAGGCATAGTTATGGTAAATGCACTTAAAATGACGGTACTTTGCATTCCTGCCGCCCAGCATAAATGATACTGACCAGCGGCTCCGCTCAGTTTCTGGTGGTAAAAGCTCACTTAAGAGAGCAACAATTAGTTACACATGTACTAGAAATATGACATAGCTCTCTACACGACCAGCTGCACGGGAATCTTGGCGTGAGGCAGTCCTTGCTCCGCGACAAGCCATGTCCTTTCAGTCTTCGGTCTGGATGTGCACGGGGACCCGGGCGTCCTGCGGTCCTTGCTCAGCGGCTGCCCACGTTCCCTAGGCCAAGTCGGCCTGTGCGTGCACTATTCACATGCAGCGCGGCGCGCCCAGCGTACGTCCTAGGTACAGGTCACTGTTTGGGCTCACACACTGTTAAGACTCTCTCTAGCCCCATGCTGCCGCTCAGCTCCTACTGTTGCTCGGTTCCTACCGAGACCCGAGATTATGGCAGACGTTGGCATTATGTCCTCCAGTTTTATGCAAATTGTCTTGTCTCTGTGCTGGCCTGATGCTCACTGACCCTTGTCTCTGTTCTGCGCGTGATGTAGATGCCATTTGTTATATTACCAAGACATTTATTTCAGTTTCCTTGGTTAAGTACTCCATTAATTCACTTTTTCACTTTTCCACACTCGATACATTTTCGTTATCACATTAATTGACACTTTCATTATTCTTCCAAACTGAAGTTCTATTCACTAATAACTAAACAATTGTACAAGAATGTCCTTATTCGGAAATCTCTCGATGCATGAGGCGTGGGATGACCACCAGCTATCATGGTTCATAACCCTGGCGACAATGGCCACACCGAGATCCATATAATATTACACACACACACACACACACACACACACACACACACACACACAAACTCCTTATCTAGCAACTTGTTTTGTTCTGTTGTGGAGCCTGGGTGTGGAAAGGGAGCTGTGGTTTGTGTGAATTACATATGACAGCTGGGGACTGAGTGTGAACGAACGTAGCTTTTGTTGTCCTTTCTTGCCGCTACCTCGCTGAAAAGGGGGAGGGATGCTATTTCCTGTGTGGTGGGGTAGCGACAGAAATGGATGAAGGCAAACATGTGTGTGTGTGTGTGTGTGTGTGTGTGTTTGTGTATGAGTGGTTGGGCCATTCTTCGTCTGTTTAATGGTGCTACTTCGTTGACGCGGGAAACAGCGATTAAGTATAATAAAAGAGTATAATATATATATATATATATATATATATATATATATATATATATATATATATATATATATATATATATACATATATATATATATATATATATATATATATATATATATATATATATATATATATATATATATATATATATATATGTATATATATATATATATATATATATATATATATATATATATATATATATATATATATATATATATATATATATTTTCTTTCTTTTTTTTCTTTTTTTTCGGTCTCCCGCGTTAGCGAGGTAGCACAAGGAAAATGACGAAAGAATGGCCCAACCCACCCACATACACATGTATATACATACACGTCCACACACGCACATATACATACCTATACATTTCAACGTATACATATATACACATACACAGACATATACATATATACACTTGTACATATTCATACTTGCTGCCCTCAGCCATTCTCGTCGCCACTCCGCCAGACATGTAATAGCATCCCCCCCTTCCCCTGGCGAGGTAGCGCTCGGAAAACACAACAAAGACCACATTCGTTCTCACTCAGTCTCTAGCTTTCATGTGTAATGCACCAAAACCACAGCTCCTTTTCCACATCCAGGCCCCACAAAACTTTCTATGGTTTACCCCAGACGCTTCACATGCCCTGCTTCAATCCATCGACAGCTCGTCGACCCAGGTATACGACATCGTTCCAATTCACTCCATTCCTTGCACGCCTTTCACCTTCCTGTATATTCAGACCACGATCTCTCAAAATCTTTTTCACTCCATCCTTCCATCTCCAATTTGGTCTCCCACTTCTCGTTCCCTTCACCTCTGATACATATGTCCTCTCTGTCGATCTTTCCTCACTCAATCTCTCTCCATGTGACCAAACCATTTCAATACATCCTCTTCTGCTCTCTCAACCACACTCTTTCTATTACTACACATCGCTCTTACCCTTTCATCACTCACTCGATCAAACCACCTCACACCACATATTGTCCTCAAACATTTCATTACTAACACATCCACCGTCCTCCACACAACCCTATCTATAGCCCATGCCTCACAACCATATAACATTGTTGGAACCATCCTTCAAACATACCCATTTTTGCTCTCTGAAATAACGTTCTCGCCTTCCACATATTTTTCAACACTATCAGAACCTTCGCCCCCTCCCCCACCTTGTGACTCACTTCCGCTTCCATGGTTCCGTCCGCTGCCAAATCCACTCCCAGATATCTAAAACACTTCACTTCCTCCAGTTTTTATCCATTCAAAGTCATCTCCCAATTTACTTGTCCCTCAACCTTACTGAACCTAATAACCTTGCTCTTATTCACATTTACTCGGCTATCTTCTTTCACACACTTTACCAAACTCACTCACCAGCTTCTGCAGTTTCTCACCCGAATCACCCACCAGCGCTGTATCATCAGCGAACAACAACTGACTCACTTCCCAAGCCCTCTCATCTACAACAGACTGCATACTTGCCCCTCTCTCCAAAACTCTTGCATTCACCTCCTTAACAACCCCATCCATAAACAATTAAACAACCATGGAGACATCACACACCCCTGCCGCAAACCGACATTCACTGGGAACCAATCACTTTCCTCTCCTCCTACTCGTACACATGCCTTACATCCTCGATAAAAACTTTTCACTGCTTCTAGCAACTTACCTCCCACACCATATATTCTTAATACATTCCACAGAGCATCTCTATCAACTCTATCATATGCCTTCTCCAGATCATTAAATGCTACATACAAATCCATCTGTTTTTCTAAGTATTTCTCACATATATTCTTCAAAGCAAACACCTGATCTACACATTCTCTACCACTTCTGAAACCACACTGCTTTTCCCCAATCTGATGCTCTGTACATGCCTTCACCCTCTCAATCAATACCCTCCCATATAATTTCCTAAGGATACTCAACAAATTTATGCCTCTGTACTTTGACTACTCACCTTTATCCCCTTTAGAGAGAGAGAGAGAGAGAGAGAGAGAGAGAACATTCGAATCCCTAATCGCTACAGTTGTTATTACCTCAACACATAACAATCTATCGTTTCTCCCAGTTCATATGACCAGCAAGTGGTTGCAACACTGGCTAAGGTAGGCCTCAGCACAAATGGCTCTACCATCACGACGAACTAGGAGCTGCTTGGAGCCCACCGCTACCAGAGGGATAACGAAAGATAAATTGCTCGTCAGCTGCATAATTTTAGCCAGAAATAGAAACTGTCTTACTTGTCAAACTTAGCTGGATCCAATTCAATTTACCTTCTACAAAGTTGGTATCAGGAATTAGAAACTATCATGTAGCATTAGCCAGGATGCAAGTTAAATTCATTTCAATTACTTTTCTCTTTATTCCAAATATCAAATATATGATTTTCAGAAAACTACATTTATACAGCGTGAAGTTTGATACACAATCGTAGCACTACATGAAGGGAGGTTCACCCTCCCACAACAACAGACAAGCTTCAGGGCGCTGCCACCGTATTTTTCAAGTTCAGAAAGAATCGACTGTAGAGTGTGACGTCTGTTTGTTTGAACGCCCCAAGTAAGGTTAGGGAAACCTACAACTAGGGTGTTGGAGTCATCGTGGACACGGGGATATTGGCATATTGGACAACGTTTACCTCGGCCTCCTCTCTCTGGGTGATTTCGACTGGTGTAAACATAGTGTCAGCCTCCCGCAAGGTACACCTCACCGGACATCCAATCACTGTCCATCCTCACCAACAGACGAGACTTATAATCAAGAATTAACTCGTGGAATATTTGAGTGAACTTCAAGTCAGTCTTTTGTGATATAGTTCCAATCCTAAGCTGGATTACTGCATTGCGTTTGGCTCTACATTAAGTTATAAAACAACGAGACAGTCTTCATTCCTGTTCATCTTGGCTACACAGAATATGCAGAACAAGTGGGTAAAGGTTGTGTAGATTTTGGAAGAAGGATGCGATGTTTGCTGACACAATGTAACATGACACTCACTCATCTGCGAACAATACTGGCTAGTCAGCAGCCAGATAATGGCTATCAACTCTAGACAGTTGCTCAAACACTCTGACAGCTTGTCATACCTGTATTTGTCCAATGCAATAACTGTATTGTCAGCATTTGCGCTCAGGAAGAAAAGCTCATGTAGGTATATCCCAAATATTTGTTTGTTTTTTTCATGATTTCAAAATACGGATTCAAATAACATGAAAATTCATATGAACGGCAAATCAAAGAGCGAATTGGAACGATGTGATATACCTGGGTTCCACGTGCTGTCAATGGACTGAACCAGGACATGTGAAACGTCTGGGGTAAACCATGGAAAGGTCTGTGGGGCCTGGATCTGGATAGGAAGCTGTGGTTTCTGTGCATTACACATGCCATCTAAAGACTAGGTGTGAACGAATGTGGCCATTTTTGTCTTTCCTGGCTCTACCTCGCTGAGGCAGGGAGTAGCGATGCCGTAAACCACAGAACTTTCCATGGTTTACCCCAGACGCTTCACATGCCCTAGTTCAATCCACTGACAGAACGTCGACCCCGGTATACAACATCGTTCCAATTCACGCTATTCCTTGCACGCCTTTCGCCCTCCTGTATGTTCAGGCCCCGATCGCTCAAATTCTTTTTCACTCCATCCTCCCACATCTATTTGGTCTCTCACTTCTCCTCGTTCCCTCCACCTCTAACACATATATCCTCTTTGTCAGTCTTTCCTCACTCATTCTCTCCATGTGACCAAACCATTTCAAAACACTCTCTTCTGCTCTCTCAGCCACACCCTTCTTATTACCACACGTCTCTCTTACCCTTTCATTACTTACTCGATCAAAGCACCTCACATCACATATTGTCCTCAAACATCTCATTTCCAGAACATCCACCCTCCTTCGCACAACCCTATATATAGCCCATCCCTCGCAACCATATGAAATTGTCGGAACCACTATTCCTTCAAACATACCCAATCTTGCTCTCCAAGATAACGTTCCCGCCTTCCACACTTTCTTCAACGCTCCCAGAACCTTCGGCCCCTCCCCCACCCTGTGACTCACTTCCGCTTCCATGGTTCCATCCGCTAAAACACTTCAGTTCCTCCAGTTTTTCTCCATTCAGATTTACCTCCTTACTGAACCTAATAACCTTGCTCTTATTCACATTTACTCTCAGCTTTCTTCTTTCACACACTTTACCAAACTCAGTCAGCAACTTCTGTACATGCCTTCCCCCTTTCTATGGGAGGGTATTAATTGAGAGGGTCAAGGCATGTACAGAGCATCAGATTAGGGAGCAGCAGTGTGGTTTCAGAAGTGGTAGAGGATGTGTGGAGCAGGTGTTTGCTTTGAAGCTATGTGAGCAATACTTAGAAAAACAGATGGATTTGTATGTGGCATTTATGGAC